>NC_061111.1:137406684-137434750 GCF_002878395.1 Capsicum annuum
CATACCACTAAATAAGCATGAATACGCTTAAAAGTAAGCATTCCATCACTATTATCCAAACAATACAACTATACTGCTATATCTTGTTTTAATGATGATCAACCTACAATAAGGGACCAAGTCCCTAGGTCTTTATGGACATATATAACTGTCACATGGCCTGTACAATTTTGACATCTTGTGTAACAAACTACGCAGGTGAGATGTGTACCAGTCAGGACACTTGGCCCAATCATATTTCTACCCTAATCATTATTCCACTATAAAAGGAAAAGCATACTTATTCAATTAGGTAGTTTTCACAATATTGATTATATAAAAAGTGAAAGAGGTGAAAACTCAATCTTGCAACATTGCTCAAGTTCCATTCTTTGTATGCTGAGAGAGTGTGTGTATTCTTGAGTTGAGTCTTGGTTTGTAATTGAATTACTCATGTTATAGGGGTAATGTCTTACTTATTTTTCTTAAGAGTGCTTAGGTAGAGTTACCTGAGTTTAGTATGGGTTAGAGTTAATCAATATTGAGTTGTGTGGTTGGCAGAGTTGTCAAGGTAGACTTATAGTAGAGTTGTTACAAGTAGGTGGAGCCTAGATTTAGCTTCAAGTCAAATCTGTAATCAAGAGGTTGATTATAGTAGATTGTTGAAGTGTTTGTGAGGGCAAGCCATAGTTTTTCCTCCCTTGATCAAAGAGGTTTCCATGTTAAATCTTTGTGTTTTTAAATTCCTGCAAATTTTAGCTTTCTTACCACTTTACTGTGTTATTGCCTGTGACTGACTTTAAGGGACCTGATCTCTCATAGTATGGTGCAAACCCCATATTTCATCAATTGATATCAGAAGAGAACACTCTAAGTGGTTAACACCTAAAATGATATGGTTATCATGGCTGCTATACCTAATTTGGAGAAAGGGTAATCTACAACTAGACCACCTTGATTTAATAGGCAGTACTATAGGTGGTGGAAAACCTGGGTATTTAAATTCATTATGGCTGAGAAAAGTGAGATAATAGACATAATACTTGATGGTCCTCATATTCTTATTAAAGAGGTCAAGAAAGGATACATAACATGGATGGTTGTAAAAAATAGGAGAGTTTGATGATGAAGATCGAAAGAAAGTTGAAAAGAATTACAAGGCAAAGAAATCGCTTGTCTGTGGCTTAGGACCGTTTGAATATAACAAGATTCAGCTTATGAAAATGTAAAGAAATCTGGGATTACTTGAAGACAACTCATGAGGGAACAACTAATGTGAAGGATTCTAAAGTTGACAAGCTGACTACTCATTAAGAAACCTTCACCATGTAAGAAAGAGAGACAATTCAAGAAATGCATATAAGATTCACTTCCATCACAAATGAGCTACACTGCTTAGGGAAGTGATTCCTTTGTATATGTAAGTGATAAAAATTCTAGGTGTTCTTCCTAAGTCCTGGGAAAGCAAAGTGGATTCTATAACTGAGGCAAGAAATATGAAGACTCTCTCTATGGATGAGCTCATTGGTAATCTAAAGACTTATAAGCTCAAGAAGTAGCAAGGATAATAGAAGAAGGAAGCAAAAAGGGAATAATCTCTGGCACTGAAGGTTGTAAAATATGATTCAAGTAAATAAGACACTGATGTTGCCTATTTGGCAAAAAGATTATTAGATCTATGAAGAATAGTGGTTAGTTTCAAAAAAAAGTAGGAGCAGCAAAAAAGGCGGTAATGTCAAAGTTTGTTGCAAATATAGAAGTCCTGATCATTTCATTAAGGATGGTCCAATGCACAAAATAGATTATCAGGAATATCTTAAGTCTGGAGGTAACAAAGGAAAGAAAAGGGACAAGGTCCTTGTAAAATTAAGCAAAAAGGCTACAGTTGATTATGCAGTAAAGAAGGCCCTAGCAGTGTAGGGAGATTCCTCCAGTGAATCTGATACTCTAAAAAAGCTAAAGATATGTCCATGCTGGCTGTGGAGGAGTGTGAAGTTACCCATGATTCCTTGATTGCTCACATGGAAAACATTGAAAATGAAGAAGAAAATAAGGTAACTCTCTCCGATATTAAGAAAATTTAGATAACTACTCTGCTAGAAAGATTAAAAAGCTAGGAAATATGTTAATTGATTCTTTGTGTGAACTGACTACTAAGAAAAATTCTCTAGAAGAGAAAGTAGAGAATCAAGAGCTTGAATTAATTGCTTTAACTATCCAGATTTCTAAAATAGAAGAACAATTTGCTAAGTTGAAATATGATAATATGAGTTTATTGAGTCAATTAGAGAAAGTAAATAACTTTGCTAATAAAGGGAAGAAAAATCTTCAAAGCATTAGATTGAGCTTGAAGATAAATTGAGGGATTCTCAAAAGCACCTTGTGACTGCCCTCCATAAGAATGAAGATTTAGAAAAGGATTTGGTTCATCTAAAAGGAAGATCTTAACAAATATGTAAAATGGACCACATCCTTACAAATTCTTTCTAATCTAACTAGTCAAAGTATCAATAATAGTATAGGGCTTGGATATTAGTACAAGACCTATTCATCTGGGTCTCATAGGAATGCAGTTCATGGTATTAGAAATAGGGTTCACAAACCTCTATGTACTCATTGTGGAAGAGATCGACACTTGAAGGAAAACTATTACTATTTGCTTAGAGCTGAGCAGTTCTAATTACATTTAGTAGGAAAATTATTATCCTAAGGGTTTTATGTCTTTGAAAAATTTGAAGAAGAATTATCTACCTAGATGGGTCAAGAGAGATTTGATCATACCCTTGTCATCCTATTGGGATCTCAAACTCAAGTAGGTTCCCAAAACTAACAAATGACTATGTTTGCAAGTAGGAGAAGGGGAATAAAGTTTGAACTAGTTCATGGATAGTGGATGTTCAAAGCATATGACAGAGAGAACTAACTGCTTTTTGTCTCTCAAGACACTTCAAGGTGGAGGGGTCTCTTTTGGAAATGGTAAAAAAGGCTATATTCATGATGTATAAGAGATTGGAAAATCATCTGATCAACTAATAAAAGATGTGTACTATGTGAATGAGCTCAATTACAGTCTTCTAGGTATTTCCTAAATCTATGACAAAGGCGATGAGGTTAAATTTTCAAATGATAAATGCACTAGGTCAAGCTTGAAATCTGGGAAAGTTATTCTCAAAGCCAAGAGAATCAAACACATGTATATGGCTGATTTGGAGTCTGTGGATGATGGGGAAATTACTTGCTTAAGTGTTCAAAGTGAAAATGCTGATTTATGGCACAGAGTGAAAATGCTGATTTATGGCACAAAAAGCTAGTACATGTAAGTTCCTTTTTGCTGAAAAAGTTTATTTAAGGGACCTGGTCTGTGTGATTCCAAAAGCTAAAATTTCTAGACTACAAGTTTTGTAATGCCTATGTCAAGGGAAAACAAACTTGGTCTTCCTTTAAGCTGAAGAAGCAGGTGAGTAATTCTAGATCCCTAGAGATGTTGCATATGGATCGATGTGGACCTGTTAAAGTCTAAAGTAGAGGAGGAAAGAAGTATGTGTTTGTGATTTTAGATGACTACTCAAGGTTCACCTGGACAATGTTCTTGAGAACAAAGAATAAAACCTATGAGGTTCTAGTTACATTTGCTAAGCAAATTCTAATAAAGCTGAATATAAGATTGCTAAATTTAAATCTGATCATGGAATTGAATTTGAAAACTTCCAAGTTGCAGGATTTTGTGCTAAAAATAGAATCAATCATAACTTCTCTACTCCAAGGACTTCTTAGCAAAATAGAGTAGTTTAATGAAAAAATAGAACCCTCATAGAGATTGCGAGGACCATGTTGATTAATAGTGGACTTCCATTGAACTTTTAGGCTGAAACTATAAACACTTCTTGCTATGTGAAAAATAGGTTCTTGATTAGATCAATTATGAACAAGACCCTATATGAGCTTGTTTTCTATAGAAATCCTAAGCTTGACAACTTCAGAACTTTTGGGTGCAAATGCTTTATTCTAAATAATGGGAAGAATGATCTAGGAAAGTTTGACTCCAAAAATGATGAAGCAGTATTTATGGGATATTCCTCAACAAGAAAAACGTGAAGAGTTTTCAACAAAAGAACTCTGTATGTTAAAGAAAGTTTGCATGTAGTCTTTGATGAGTCAAGAAAGCTAATAAATCCAGGTGATGGTGAAGAATCAGAGATTGAAGAACTCATTCCTATTTAAAGAGTTGATATTGCTGAAGATGATGGTCAAAGGTTAATGATACAGATAAAAATTATAAGAGTGATGGTGATCTAGGATCTCAGTCACAGATCACAGCTCTAATTGAAGAACAACAAGAAGGATCCAGTCAAACTCCTCAGAGACCTTGTCCGAGTGGAATTAAACTCAGAAGGTCAAACTGGAGTCATAAATCTTCTCATCCACTTGAAAATCTAACCACACCTTTGGAATTTGGAGTCCAAACAAGAGCGCAAGTCTAAAATTCCATGGAATTCTCAATATCCTATCCAAAATTGAGCCTAAAAATATGAAAGAAGCTTTGAAAGATACTGAGTGAATCAGTGCAATGGAGGAGGAACTTTAGAAATTTGAAAGAAGTAAAGTCTAGCACCAAGTTCCCACGCCTGTTGACAAAACTATTATTGGAACCAAGTGGGTGTACAAAAATAAGCAGGATAAAAAAGGTACCACCAACAAAAATAAAGCAAGACTGGTTGTTCAAGGCTATAACCGAAGAAAGGTATTGATTATGATAAGACATTTGCCCTTGTATCAAGGATAGATGCTATCAGGATTCTTATTGCTTTTGTTGCCTATATGGGGTTTAAACTCTTCCAAATGGATGTTAAAAGTGCTTTTCTAAGTAGAAACTTGTAGGAAGAAGTCTATGTAAAACAACCTCTAGGTTTTGAAGATGCAGATTTTCCTCATCATGTACTCAAAATGGACAAAGCTCTCTATTGGTTGAAGCAAGCTCCTAGGGCTTGGTATGAGAGACTTTCAAAGTTTCTTCTGGAAAATGGCTTTTAAAAAGGGAAAATTAACAATAATCTTCTTTTAAATTCTAGAGGTAGCAACTTATTGATTGTTGAAATATATGTTGATGATATTATTTTTGGATCTACTCTGAATCTCTGTGTGAAAAGTTTTCAAAGCTATAGGGGAGTGAATTTGAAATGGGCATAATGGGAGAACTGAGTTTCTTCTTACGTTTGTAGATTAAGCAAACTTCTTAAGGGATAATGATTTTTCAAGAGAAGTACATCACGAAAATTTTGAAGAAATATAACGTGGGATATGCCAAGCCAATTGAAACTCTAATTAGAACCAACTCTAAGATGGATGATGCTAAATTTGGTCCCTTGGTTGATGAGACCATGTATAGATAGATTATTGGATCCCTAATATATCTCGATGCAAGCAGGCCAGATATTGTGTTTAGTGTGGGAATGTATGTAATATTTTAGGTTTGTCCTAAGGATTCTTATTTGAAAGGTATAAAAATAATTCTCAAATACCTGAAAGGTACAAAGGACCTGGTCTTGTATTATCCTTCTGGAGACAATTTTGATCTGGTAGGATATGCTGGATATCTGGTGGACAGAAATAGTACCTCAGGAATGGCTCATTTTATGGGTTCTTCCTTAATCTCTTGGGGTTCTAAGAAGAAAAATTTGATTGCTTTATCTACTACTGAAGCTATGTATATGGCAATAGCTTTTTATTATGCACAATTATTATGAATGAAATAACAACTGAAGGACTTTGGTATTGTTTTAGACACTACCCCTCTAGTGTGTGACAACATAAGTGCTCTCAAAATGGCTAAGAATCCAGTGCAACATAAGAGGACCAAACATATTGATGTGAGACACCACTTTTTGAGACATAATATTGAGAAAGAAGCTATTTGCATGAAGTTTTGCAAGATTGATGATCAAATAGTTGACATATTTATTAAGGCTTCTCACAAGGAATAATTTGTGAAAAATAGGATAAGGATGGTATTGATCAAAATAACCTAACCTACTAGATGAATTACTTTTTCTCCCTAAAAATGGCTATGATTAGGAGACAGGTATCCTTGGTAAAAGATGTACTTGTTGGTCTAACTCAGTATCATACCTTCTCAGGTATACACTAATTGGAAAAACTTTAGAGGAGGACAAATATGATGTGTACAAAGTTGAGGATTCACGCAAGAAAGAGAGGTACCTGGTCCTATCTCTTAAGTTAGTATCATGATTGTGCATTCTTTTATTTTGTCAGAAAAAGTCATGTCCACTTTTTTTGTGTCAAAAAATTATCCTATTTTGAAAGAAAGGATGAGTCACCCTAAAGTTGAAAATTAATCACATTGTCATCCTCACAAAAACCCTTCCTTGCTCTTATTTATTCCTTTAAATCTTGCTATACCCACTTCTTTTCTTTAAAAAAGAAAAATCTAGTAACAAATAGACCTCATATGAAAAGGACTTCCAAATGATTGCAATTCCTAATTCTAGTGTCTTTCAAAGGACTCTGAGCTCACCATAGATAAAAATCCTTTCTCAAGTCTTCTTGAAAAAAAACTTTCTTCTCCTAATCTTCAAAGCCAAACTCCTTCTTCACTCAACTCATTGATAAAGAATCATCCCTTAAGCCTCATAATTTTTTTGGAAATATATTGATGGATGATGCCTAGGTTGCTAAAAATCTCATCATGCTGTTGAAAAACCCAAGAAATATTGTGTTTGGTCCTAAGGAACAAAATATCAGTTAGATAACAAGAATTCCTAAAGAGAGAAATCTAGAAGCTTTGCTGAGAAGCAACAAACTTCTGAAGGACCTAGTTCTAAGAAGAGAAAATAAACTGAAGAAGAACCCATACATGTTTCTAAAAATGGAACACAAGGCATGCCTTATGGATATTAGTTGAACAAAGTGTTTGATAATTTTAATAGTCTGTGAAAATGGAACTATAATATAACTGTTTGGTATGAAGACTCTGATCAAAACTGAGTGTGTGGGAAAGACATTAGGTAATATCTCTCAAGAGGAATTCAACAAAGAATTATAAGAATTGAAGTTCAACTCAGCTGTGAAGGATGAAGAAATTAGCAACTTGCAAGTAACAATTCAACATCTTTCCAAAAAAATCAAAATGTCTCTAAAGAGCATAGAATTGAGAATGCTAAACTAAAGAAGAGAGTTTCAACTTTCACTAATGAGGTTCTTAGCTTGAATGTAGAGATAAGGCATCTAACTAAGGAATTGTTACATTATCATACTACAAAGAATAGTAACATAGATCTACTTCTCCAAAGCCTTTTCCCAAGTCCTTTACCTATTAGTCCTTCTTGATTCCTATGGATTTATATTTGGAATATTTAAATTATGATCTACAATGATACGTAGCTTTTGCATATGAATGAATCTCAGTTTGTGTGTTTTATTTGTCTCTTTCTTAATTTTAAAGTTATTCTTTATGTTAGTGTTTCCTCAGTGGACATGAGTTAACTAATTTGTGCTTATTTTACTCTGGTTTACTGTTATCACTTTTCAATGATGCTAAAAGATGGAATACTGAATTCATATGGTAGAGACTAGGTGTGTGTGTTTCATAATGTGTAAGGGACCAGAGAACAGGTACCAGGTGCATACGAGATAAATGTGTTGAATGTTGGTGAAACATGATGGCATGGCATAGTGACAGGGGGAAGAACTTTACTTAAGCATGATGACATATTGACAGGGGAAAGCATGGTGTATTCTGATAGGGGGAATATTCACTAACAGTAGTGGTACTCACTTTGACTAAATAAGGTGAATGAATTTCATACTCCAAGTCCTGTGGTTTGTAATCATCAAAAATGGGGAAATTACTAAATCTTTATAACACCCTGGGTTTTTGACCCTTAGAAAATTTCCTGGATTTATGGTTTCTGGACAAGTTACGTCTTAGGGGAACGAGTCGTACATTGGGGTACGAGTCGTATGGGCCGACCATATGCTAACCAGTATTGGTTGATGTGTTGGATTTGGTTTCTGGAGTGGATTCGACTTGGTTGGTACGAGTTGTATTGATGGATATGAATTTTTTGGTTACTTTACTTAATCATAGACTTAGTGAGTTAAGTTGGATCTAAGTACAAGTGGCTTACCATGAGCTGTAAGTTAGGGTACGAGTTGTATCATGGACTTATATAGTGGAAAGTGTTCAATCTTTTTTTGACTCAATTCTACCAGGGGTATGGGTCATAGGTATGGGTCGTATGCTTTGGGTATGATTTGATTTTGGTAAGTCGTACCTTGGATAGTGTTGGGTCTAAGGGAAATGCCTAGGGTACGAGTGGTGGGTACCACTCATATTGGAGGGTATAACTAGTATAGTTTGTCGTACCCCTGATGGGAATTTTATGTAATTTAAGTAAGCATAATCTGGACTTTTCACCACTTAACCTAATAAGACCCCATGAATTTTACCCTACTTGGGAGGTTATTTGCCCTATTATTCTATTAATCAATACTTAGAAAACAATCTTTAATCCTTTCTAAAGTTCTTGGGCAAAGAAAGCTAGGGTTTCATCTTAAGGATTAATTTAGGGCTTGTATTGGTGATTTCTCTCCATAGTCTTCTCAATTAAGGTATGTAATCTTCCCTCATTGTTAGTTCCAACTAAAGGCATGGTTTTATACTATTTTCATTGCATGATTTATTGTATGGTTTTGGGATTTTCAAATATATTGGGGTTTTGTTTATAATGCTTGATTATGATTTTTCCTTATTTTAATTATGCTTTTACATGTGTTAATAGTGGTATTGGATAATTGGTTGCATGGAAATGGGCACATGGTAATTGGTTTCAGTTTTGGAAATATTATGCCCCCAACATGTTTGATATAATGACTATGATAATGCTTTTACTATTTTATTGGATTTTTAATGAAACTATTGCATGGTTTGAACTTTGTAATGGAACCCTAAATGGTTTAAATTGTTGGGAATGGTTAAATGGAATGGGTTGGTAGTCATGTTCATGGTAAATTGAATATCCTTCTGGGGTTCAATGGAATCCCCCCAAGTAAACATGTTAATCGACAACTTGTGGGGTACATGGGACTCCCTCAAGCAAACATAATGGGACACTTGTGGGGTACATGGGGATCCCACAAGTTAACTTGGTAAATGGGTACACGGGAATCCCTTTACCTTAAAATATTGGATAAAGATAATACTTGCAAGTTATAGTCAGTATGACAATACCTCTATTAATAGCCTTGGTTAATAATAAATGTAATAATGGATTGGTTGGTTAGAAATGATTTTAATTGGGTAGTAATGGCAGGGTGTGATAGCTAACCGTGATGGCGGGAGTTTAACAAATGAACACTGAAAGCTTTCGTTTGCCGATATGAGGGGGTGGTCATGGGGACCATTTATGATATTATGAGGTACATGGGAATCCTCTAAGTACACTGTACATATGTATCATAGAAAGCGGAGGGTACTTGGGAATCCTCTACTCTTATTGTATCTCTGGTCCATGCGACTACACGTATTGAGGCCTGTTCAGGGAGTTACACTAGATCCATATAGCCCGTGGGTAGTTAAGGACCTTTAAGCTACACATACCAAGGTTAATAGTATTAAATTTCTGCTAAACTCGGTTCGCTTTCCAGACATGGTTATATATATTTATATGGATGGTTTACTTAATTTTACTGGATGGAATTATTTATCCTTATCCCGAGTTCATGCTAGCGTTCAACCACTAACTTATTTTTGAGTGGCTGTATCCCTATACAATGCAGGAATCGACCGTTCTACTCATCCTTTGTAGTGATTGGACTTCTGGATTAACTTTTGGATTAAAGTGGTGAGCTTTCATCCTTTAAGAAGACTCTATTTCATGTTATGGATATTTTCATAGACTTTGGTTTATTTATGGATTTTGGTTTTGGCTATGATTGGGGGTATGTCCAAACAGGATATTGGTTTTCTTTTGGTTATAGAATTTTTTGGAACCACTGTGGGTTGGTATGGATGAGATCGATATTGGTGTCAGCCTTAGCATTGAAATTGGTATTGAGTCTAACACCAATTGACTATATTATTGGTTGTTCCATTCTCTTTTATTTTAGGATTATATAATATTATGGAACATATATAGTCATGGTTTTGGATTATGGTTTGGTTTGTATTGGTTATTGGTTAAGTATTAGACGATTGGAGTTATTTGTGTGGTCACAGATATAGACCTATCCTAGAGTTTTGGATTATGCAATAATGCTATCTTGTTATATGTTTAGAATTCATCCGACTCAGGATATGCATAGGTTGGCTGGGTTTGGTAACAAGGGTGGTCTCCAGTCTCGGTTGGACTTGGGATGTCTATTATGACAAGGCCGTGGTTTGGGTCATGTCAAGTAGGTATCATATCCAGTTTTGTGGTCAATTAGAAGTCCATAAAGCTGTGTCTAGTAGAGTCTCTTTTAGGGGTGTACAACGCACCACACTCATAAGAGAGAGACTATAAGGCAATTAGGAATATTTCACTTTTTTGGTATTTTATTTTTCAAGCTTGGATTCTAAGTCCTAGAATCTCCTCTAATCCTTATTTGTTCGCTTTTTAGATTATGCCTTGATGATTTAGAACAAAAAAAAACTCTTCTATCCTATCTGGGAACCATATAAAATGGACATAGGGGATCCATACTCAGTCTAGGGGTCCAATCACTGATATTTCTAGAGTTTTACCGGTTGCTACTAGTCTTTTTCAAGATAAGGTGATAAATATAGAATTTCGTCAATCGATTGATACTATTACTCAGTTTGTTGCTGCTCAGATTGAGCAGGATAAATCTGGTGTTTTAACTATTAAGGACACAAAGGTTGGTCAATTTATCAATATGAATCCTCCTACTTTTATTAGAGTAAAGGTGAAGGAGGATCCTCAGGGTTTCTTAGATTAAATAGAGAAAATATTCAGGGTAATACAGACCACGAATATGGAGGGGTAAATTTTGCATCTTATCAGCTCAAGGATGTAGCATACCAATGGTACGAGGAGTGGGATAGGGATAGAGGTGATGTTGAAGATTTTTTCTTATGGGAGACTTCCTCAAATGAGTTTTTGGATTGCTTTGTTCCTCAGGAGCTGAGAGAAGCAAAGATGGAGAAGTTTGTAAATCTTAAGCAAGGGAAAATGACTGTCAAGGAATATGCCTTGAAGTTTCATAAGCTTTTAGGGTATGCTCCGAAGTTGGTGTCAGATATGAGGGTAAGGATGAAAAAGTTTACTTCTAGACTATTGTGAGATTTGATCTTTGAAAGCAAGACTTCTTTGTTAATTAAAGATATAGATATTTTAAGGTTAGTGGTCCATATGCAGCAGGTGGAGGATAAAAAGAGGAAATAAATGGAGTTTGAGAAAAGACAGGTAAAAAATTTTAGGTCTTCTGAACTAGGTGGTTGGCAACAACAAGGTAGTCAAGATAGCCAAAGAATGTGTGGTGGAATTCTAGATCCTTCTCTTCTACTAGTTCTCCTTACTCAAAGAAGTCGGGTGATAGGCGTCAACAGGGTGACAATAATTTCTAGGCACAGGCTGTAGAATCTCAGGCGAGTATGGCTCCTCCTTGATGATTTTGTGGTCTTATTTATTAGGGATATTGCAATAAAGGGAGGGAATTTTTTTTTAAATATGGTTAGCCAGGCCATATGCTCTAGAATTATACTGTTAGTAAGGGTGCTTCAGGAGCGGTCAAAGCTCTTATTGCTTCATCTTCTGCTTCTGTACCTAGTGGTGCTATTTCTGCATCTGCTCTAATTTCTAGTATTGGTGCTAGACAGAATAGGTTATATGCTCTTGTATCTCAATAGGAGTCTAAGGTATCACCTGATGTCATTACTGGTACATTATAACTCTTTTCTTTTGACGTGTATTATCTTCTTGATCTGGGGTCCACTCTTTATTATGTGACCCCATTACTAGCTATGAGTTTTGGTTTTCATCCCGACGTTATTTTGGATCCATTTTTTGTTTCTATCTTGGTAGGTAACTCAGTTATTTCTAAGAGAGTCTATATGGGGTATGTAGTATCTGTTAGTAGTAGGCAGACCTTGGTAGATCTGTTTAAACTTGATATGGTGGATTTTAATGTTATTTTGGGTATGGATTAGTTTCACTCTTGTTATGCATCCTTAGATTGTCAGACCCATAAAGTTGTCTTTAAGTTCCCTGGTGAACCGGTTATTGAGTAGGAGAGTGGTTCCCTATATCCTAGGAAATGGCTTATTTCTTATCTTAGAGCTCAGAGATTAATCTCCAAAGTGTATCTTTATCACTTGGTCCAGGTTAAAGATTCTAACTTAGAGGGTCCTTCTTTACATTTGGTTTCAGTGGTAAGTGAGTTTCCTGAGGTCTTTTCGAATGATTTTCTTGGTGTTCCTCCTAAAAGAGAGATTGAGTTTGGTATTGATTTGGTTCCGGACACTCGTCCAATATATATTCCTCCTTATAGAATGCCTCCACTGAGTTGAGAAAACTCAAGGAGCAATTTAAAGATCTTTTGGATAAGGGGTTTATTCATCCTAGTGCATCCCCATAGGGTGTAGTGGTATTGTTCATGCATAAGAAAGATGGTTCTCTTCGGATGTGCATTGACTATCGATAGTTGAATAAGGTAATGGTCAAGAACAAGTATCCTCTTCCAAGGATATATAACTTGTTTGATCAGTTACAAGGTGCCAAGTTTTTTTCTAAGATAGATCTTCAATCTGGGTATCATTTGCTTAAGATTAGGGAGGTAGATATCCCTTGGATGGCTTTTTGTACTCGGTATGGGTACTTTGAATTCTTTGTGATGTCATTTGGCTTGACTAATACCCCAACAATTTTTATGGATTTGATGAATAGGTTTTTAGGTAGTTCTTAGACCTTTTTGTTATTGTGTTTATTAATGACATCTTGGTGTATTCTAAAAGTGAGGTGGATCATGCCAATCATCTCTCTGTGGTGATGCAGACCTTAAAGGAACAACAGTTGTATGCCAAGTACTCTATGTATGAGTTTTGGTTGAATGCTATGACTTTCTTGGGTCATATTATTTCTAGTGAAGGGATCATGGTAAATCCATAAATGGTGGCTGTGGTTAAAAAGTGGCCTAGATTCACGACTCCAACCAATATTTGGAGTTTTTTGGGTTTGGCTGGGTATTATAGGCGGTTTATGGATAGATTTTTGATGATAGCTGGCCTATTAACTAAGTTGACTCAAAAAAAGGTAAAGTTTTCTTGGTCGAATGCGTGTGAAGGGAGTTTCAAGAAGCTTAAGGATAATCTAACTCCAACTTTGGTTTTGACATTACCTACAGGTAATAAAGGGTTTGTGGTTTATTTTGATGCATCTCGGGTAGGACTTGGTTGTGTTTTAATGCAACATGGGAAGGTGATTACCTATGTTTCCAGACAATTGAAGGTACATGAGAGGAACTATCCTACTCATGATTTGGAGCTGTTGGAAGTGGTAATTACTTTGAAAATCTGTGACATTATTTATATGGAGTGTACGTAGACATCTTTTCTGATCATAAGAGTCTACATTATATGTTCACTCAAAAGGAGCTAAATCTCAGGCAAAGGAGATGGTTGGAGCTTCTCAAGGACTATGATATGAGTCTTCACTACCACCCAAGTTAAGCTACTATGGTTGCTGATGCTCGTAGTAGGTTATCCATAGGGAGTTTGGATTATCTGGAGAAAAGAAAGCGGGAATTGGTGAAGGATATTCACCGCTTGGCCAATCTTAAAGTTCGTCTCTTGGACTTAAAAAATGGTGGGGTAATGGTATAGGAAGTGGTTCGATCATCTCTTGGTGTAGATATTAAGGAGAAGCAAGTGTTGGATCCTGTCTTGACAAAAATCAAGAGTGATGTTGGCGTGCAAAAGGTGATGGTATTTGAGATTAGTGGTGATGGTACTTTGCGATACCAAGGAAAGTTATGTGTTTCTGATGTTGACAGTTTGCGGTAAAGGATTTTGGCTGAGGAGAATGAATTGCGCTATGTTGTTTATCTTGGTTTGACAAAAATGTATCATGATCTCAAGGAGATGTATTAGTAGAATGGTATGAAAAGAAATGTGGCTAATTTTATAGCCAAGTGCATGGTGTGATAATAAGTCAAAGTTGAGCACATGAGGCCTGGTGGTTTGTATCAAGAAATTGGTCTGCCTGAATGGAATTAAGAGGTAATCAATGTAGATTTTGTTACTGGTCTTCCTCGGTCTTGGAACTAATTTGATTCAATTTTGGTCATCGTGGATAGGATGATAAAGTCTGCTCACTTTTTTCCAGTGAGGACTATAATTTTGGCGAAGGATTATGCGAAGTTGTATCTTCATGAGATTGTGAAGCTGCATGAGGTACCTATTTCGATTATCTCTGATTGTGGTACTTAATTTTATCTTACTTCTGGCAGTCTTTTCAGAAGGGATTGGTGACTAAGGTTAGTCTGAGTACTGCTTTTCATCCTCAGATGGATGAATAAGTAGAGAGGACTATTTAGACATTAGAGGATATGCTTCGGGCGGCGTGCATAATTGATTATGGTGGAAATTGGGTTGATCATCTACCTTTGGTAGAGTTTTCTTACAATAATAGTTACCATTCTTGTATTAGTATGGCCTCTTTTGAGGCATTGTATGGTAGGAGGTATATATCTCCTATTAGTTGGTTTGATCTTAGTGAGGCGGATATTTTTGGTTTGGATTTGGTTTATAGGCTATGAAAAAAGTAAAGATGATTCGGGATAGACTTAAGGTTGCCCAAAGTTGCCAAAAGACTTATGCGTATGTAAGGCATAGAGAATTGGAGTTTGAGGTTAGGGATCAAGTGATCCTAAATGTATCTCCCATGAAAGGAGTAATGTGATTTGGTAGAAAGAGAAAGCCCAGTCCCCAATTTATTGGTCCTTATTCGGTTTTGTAAAGGGTTGGTAATGTGGCTTATGTCCAGTATTTCATTTTTCCCTATTGAGGAAGTGCATTGGTGATCCTTCTTTTGTTGTTCCATTGGAAGGATTGGGTATCTCAATTCTCTGTCTTATGAAAAGGTCCCGGTTGAGCTATTGGATCGGCAGGTTCATCAATTACAGACCAAGGATGTGGCCTCGGTTAAGGTTCTATAGCGGAACCACAAGGTGGAAAAGGCTACATGGGAAATGGAAGAGGACATAAAGTCCAAATATCCACATCTATTTTCTGCTCCTGGGATTCGTGCAGAAGGTATAAGTTCTTTAACATACTTTTGTTTTCAAACTTTTTTAAAGGAAAGATTAATTTCTTTGCATATTTAATTTCTAACTTGGTTAAAGGTTAGATTGATATCTAATAATACAAATGAATCGTGCTTGTGTTTACCCTACCTTGTACGTCATTTGGGGATGAATGTAATTAGTTGGGGAGACTATAACACCCTGGGTTTTGGACCTTTAGAAAATTTCCTGGATTTATGATTTCTAAAAAAGTTAAGACTAGGGGAAACGAGTCATAAACTGGGGTATGAGTAGTATGGGCTGGTTGTATGCTGACCAGTGTTGGTGGGTTGGATTTGGTTTCTGAAGTGCATACAACTTTGGTGGTACGAGTCACATTGGTGATATCAATTGTTTAGCTACTTCACTTAATCTTAGACTTAGTGACTTAAGTTGGATTTGAGATGAGTGACTCACCATGAGCCGTAAGCTAGGATACGAGTTGTACTATGGAATCATTTGGTGGATAGTGTTCAATCTTCTTTTGATTCTATTCTTCCCGGGGTATGGGTCGTATGCTTGGGGTACAATTTGGTTTGGGTAAGTCGTACCTTAAATAGTGTTGGGTCCAAGGGAGAGTCCTAGGGTACAGTGGTGGGTACCACTCGTATTAAAGGGTACGATTGGTATGATTAGTCGTATCCCCTAATGAGAATTTTATGCAGTTTAGGTGAGAGCAATTTTGACATTTCCTCACTTAACCTAATAAGGCCCCACAACTTTTAACACACTTAGGAGGTTTAGTTTCCCTATTATTCTATTTATTAACACCTAGAAAACAATCTTTAATCCTCTCTAAAGTTCTTGGGCAAAGAAAGCTAGGGTTTCATCTTAAGGATTAATTTGGGGCTTTTGTTGGTGATTTCTCTCCATTATCTTCTCAATTAAGGCATGTAATCTTCCCTCATTGTTAGTTCCAACGAAAGGCATGGTTTTATACGATGTTTTCATGGCATGATTTATTGTATGCTTTTAGCGTGTTCAAATATGTGTTGGGGGTTTTTGGTAAAATGCTTGATTATAGTTTTCCTATGTTTTAATTATGTTTTTACATATATTAATGATGGTTTTCGATAATTGGTTGCATAGGAATGGTCACATGGTAATTGGTTTTGGTTTTGGAAATACTATGCCCCTAACATGTTTGATAAAATGCCTATGATAATGCTTTTACTATATTATTGGATTTTTAATAGAACTTTTGCATGGTTTGATCTTGGTAATGGAACCTAAATAGTTTAAATGATTAGGAATGGTTAAATGGAATGAGTTGGTTGTCATGGTTATAGTAAATTGAGTATCCTTGTGGGGTACAATGGAATCCCCCAAGTAAACATGTTAATGGACAACTTGTGGGGTACATGGGACTCCCCCAAGAAAACATAATGGAACACTTGTGGGGTACAAGGGACTCCCTCAAGTTAACTTGGTCAATGGGTACATGGAAATCCCTTTACCTTAAAAGGTTGGCTAAGGACAATACTTGCAAGTTATAGTCAGTACGAAGATACCACTATTAATAGCCTTGGTTAATAATAAATGGAATAATGGATTGGTTGGATGAAAATGATTTTAATTGGGCAGTAATGGCGGGGTGTGATAGATAACCATGAAGGTGGGAGTTCAATGAACGAACGTTGGAAACTTATGTTTGCCGACATGAGAGGTTGGTCATGGTGATCATTTATGATATTATTAGGTACACGGGAATCCTCTAAGTAAACTGTACATATGTATCATGGAGAGTGGAGGGTACTTGAGAATTCCCTACTTTTATGGTATCTCCTGCCCGTGCGGCTTCGCATATCAGGACCCTTTCAGGGGGTTACACTTGACCCATATATCTTATGGGTGGTTAAGTATGGTTAAGCTACACATATACAGGTTAATGGTTTTAAATGCATGCTAAACCCAATTCCCTTTGCCGACATGGTTATAAATATTTATATGTTTGGTTTGTATGCATATGGATGGTTTACTTGGTTTTACTGGATGGCATTATTTTATCCATATCCTGAGTTCATGCTAGTGTTCACCCGCTAACCCGTCTTTGGGCGGTTGTATCCCCACGCAATGCAGGAACCAACCATTCTACTCATTCTTCATAGTGATCAAACTTCGGGATCATCTTTTGGATTGAAGTGGTCAGCTTCCATCTTTCCGAAAGGATCCATTTTATGTAATGAACATTTTTATGTACTTTGGTTTATATATGTATAATTTTTTTGGCTATGGTTGGGGGCTCTTCCCAACCGTATATTGGTTTTCTTTTGGTTAGAGGCTTTTGTGAAACTACTATGGGTTGGTATGGGCAGGATTGGTATTGGTGTTAGCCTTAGCATTGGCATTGGTATTGGGGCTGACATCAATTGACTGTATTGCTGATTGTTCCATCCTCTTTTATTGTTGGATTATATAATTGTTATAGAACTCATATAGTCATGGTTTTGGATTATGGTTTGGTTCGGTATTAGTTATCGGTTGGGTATCGAATAGTTGGAGTCATTTGGGTGGTCACGGATAAGACCTATCCCAGAGTCATGGATTATGCAATAACACTATCTTGGTCTATGTTCAGAATTCATCCGACTCAAGATATGCAAAGGTTGGTTGGGTTGGGTAACGGGGGATGGTCTCCAGTCTTGGTTGGACTTGAGATGCCTATTACGACAAGACCCTGATTCGGGTCGTGTCAATCTTGTTTTGATAATGATCAGTTGACAATAAGGGACCAGGTCCCTAGGTCTTTATAGAAATTTATACCTGTCATATGGCCTCCCATCATGATATAGATACTGAATCAGATTAATTAGTCCTAAATCTATATGGCTTGAACATTAATAATTATCCAGTTTCATATCCACAAGCCACAACAGATCCTGATCCAATGGAAGAATACTTGAAATGCAATAAAAATATCCAAGATATTAATCCCATTAATCCTACTTCCTTCCTCCTTTCGGGAGTTGGGATGACTCTAATACCAAATAGACAGGGAGACAGCGGGGAACAGATAACTACCGACAATATTAACTAGGTGGTTAACAATAGAGCTCCAAACTTTCCAACATAATAGGCAATTTTACGACCATGTAGGCGGCACACCATATGAAATCAAAGATTTTGTCAACACCATACACATAGAGTCTAACCCTTTAACACATGATAGGCTATTTCACGTCCATATAGGCGGTAAGCCATACGAAATCAAAGCTTTTAAGCAACACATAATAGCTTTCTTACGACTGAGCTACACATCCACTAATGGATGGTTTTCCTTAGTAACAAAGATTTCGCAACCCCCAATGGGATGACTTGACTTTGCCAGTCTTAGATCACAGTAAATTATTAATCTCCTTAGTACAAAAATGTTCCATATATAACATAAATGGGTATTAAGGCGGCTCTTCTGGCCTATTGCAAAAGGCTATCGTTCAGTAAGGCCTTCAATTCTTTATCTTCGTATGTCACTTCTGGCTTATGGATTATCATATTGTTATCTTAAAAGGTGATATCATGGCCCGAGATCATCAGTCCCTTTATCTATGTCAGATTTTATTTTCCTTTTGGACTACTTTTGAGTTGCATTGGGTTTTCTTTCGGTAGCAATGGCATCTATTCTTTCCCATGCAAGCTTAGAAATGTCAGACTCCTATTCATATTGAGATTCTTAGGATCTTTGGGATGACGACATAGGCACATGTGGTCTTGAAAGAAGAGTGGAAAAAATGTGGCTCATCTTTGATGGAGAGTATGTATGGGGAGACATAGGGAACAAGGTTGTCTTTGGTAGTAAGATGTGGGTTCTCTGGGGTTGAAAGCTACCATATTTCAGGTCCTGTATGTTTTCTTTTAGAGAAGACATTTCTTTTTGTTGTTGGTTGAATAAATGAGACAGTGAAGCACCTGGCGGATATATATCATACTGCATGGATTTGAGACTGAGTTCCAACTGGCGAATAAGTCCATCATACTAAGTAGAGGTTTGTTCTTTTCTTTTGTTTATTCCTTTGACTTTACTTGCCAAATTGTTATGGGAGTAAGCAACACTTTTCATGGTTGTGTTGATGTTGACAACATCCTGTTCTGGCAAATGACATTTTTAGACTGCCAATTAACTGTTGCTTTTGTGTCGCTAAATCTTCTCTCCAGATTGTAAGATAACAGTTTTAGCTTGTACCATTGGAGAGTAGATCAGCTTATCCTTTACAAAGGGTTGGTTTGGTGGGAAATCATCTGAGTGACTAGGGCACGTGTTGGGGATATCATAGGCATAGTGGTGACAGGTTTCTTATCTTTCGTTTAGGTGGTTTTATTTTGTGATGGAGTGGGTGTGGTATCTCCTTGGCACATGTGGCATCTACAATTTGACTTCCATGGATAGTGTTCGGAGAAAGGACATTTGCACTACATAGTATAGCAACCGTCATGATTGAATTAGTACATCCAATCATGCTCGTCCATACAGCTTCCTAGGAACCAGTGAAAGATTTTTAGGTTGCCAACTTTTGGAAGGTCATTAGAAGGTTGGTACATATGGATTGAGAAGGTGGTTTTAGGAGGATTTTTTAGGTCTGAGTGGTCAAAACCGACCATGGCAGTGTTGTCACATCTTTTGGCAAAGGTTGGTTCAGTAGAATGGAGAGGTACAGGATGGTCTCTCAACTTCTTGTAGTTTGTGACCTATGAGTCTGGGAGTAATTTGACAAGTTCATCTCTGGGGATTTGTCTTGGGGTCTGAGTACACTGAGTGGTTCCATTAGTGGAATCTATGTTTAAGAACAAAACATTTTCGCCACCCGAAAGGGATAGATTCATAGCATGATTCTGGACCTACCAAGATACCTGGTAGTGGCGTGTTGCCAGGATGGAATCTCTGATCTACGGAGCTCCTAGAATCTGAACCTAGATCTTCAACGCCTATGTTAGATACAGATCGGAGAGGGACATGTTAAAGTTGGGAAATATGGTGACAAAGACTATCCCAACATTCAGTATGATTTATGAGGTTCCAAAATTGGCATGTTGGTATTCGTTGTATTTGGCATTGAGAATGGAAAGATGCACCACTACTAGATGGCCTTTTCTTCCATGATACGTCTACTAGACCCTAACAACACCAAAGTGAATATGGGTGAAGCCTTGGGTTCTTCACTATCATGGAAAATCTTCCTACATTTGTAGAGTACTGAATTGTTCTTCCTGAGTTTCAAGAATAGAATGCTGGTCTAGTTTCGATGTAGCAATATATTATTTAACACCTTTTGTTATTTTCTGTACCAATGAACGGATTTGCAACCATGAGTTACAGGCCTTATTGGCAAAGGTCGAGTAAGGATTAAGTAGAGGTAGATATGTTGTGGATATTTTTTGGTTCTGGTGGTAACACATATACTTCGTATAGGTAGACATACTTATTTGATAGAGTTTTACTAAGAGTGGGAGACTTATTCAATCTAGCTAGATATTTACATGGACTAGACACACACTTGAAAAAGATTCTGGGATAGACATATTTTTGTATTTTTCTGGACTACAAAAACTTAATGTATTTGTTGTAAAGCTCTAAGGAAAAGACTCAATAAAATATTTTTGTATTTTATGGACTATAAGGACTCAATTATTTGTGCTAAAAATCTAAGAAAAATTAACTACGACTCGATTATGTATAGAACAAAGAATATGATAACTAGAGAACATTGACTTTGATAATGGGAATACTATGACTCTAATATTTATAAGACTTTGGTAGTAGTAGTGGAAAGTGACAACTAAGGATGGATCTAAGGCTAACAACTAAGACAAAGTAAACTAATACTAAAAGTAAAAATGTAAAGTTGGCTCATGTGTATACAATCAACATATTTTATACAAACTCCTAATTTCTCCTTCCCTCCGAGAGTGGGGAGTACTCTGTTATCAAATAGACAAGGATACAGCAGGGCACGAACGACTACCGACAATACCCTAGATTCGCTAAATAGGCTAAGTCATAATGTACTAGTTATAATCACATCCTATAATCCGTACCCAACATGCAATATACACATACACCATCTCGTAGACAAAAGTAGATTGAAGCCTACTGCAATGCCGAGCTAAAAATCTTAAATTGTCCACCAATTTCTCGTATTTACTCCACGATCCTGAAACATCACCATGCTATCAAATTATAATATACACATCAATAGGAATAAAATGAGAACCATATTGGTATAAAAATATTCAGGGCAACAACGGGTATGTGGGGCTTGCCAACAAAGCTCAAAATTGAATCCATCATGAGGTTCCTTGAAGGACAAGGAATACATTCTCAAAAGTTGAAAACAAACGGAGCATACGTAGGGCCCAAATCAGCCCCTAAAGTCTAAGGATTTTAACACCTACATTCTAAGATTTTGCAATGAAAGAAGGATGGAAAAATAATAGGAAATAAAAGAGGAGTGTTGGGCTAATTTAACGTAGCTTCAATGGAGGATTTTCCACACTTTCTCACACTTCAAGCCATCAAAAATGGAGGAAAAGAGTTATGAAATAAAGTAGAAAATGGGTGAAGAAAGGGATTTAATCCCTGTAGATGCCGCTAAAATGATCAAATGATCGCTTAAGAAGTCACCACTTAAGTGGTAAAATAGTCGCTTAAGAGATCCTACAAAAAAATCCGATCTTCGCTTAAGTGGTCAAGTGTAGCTTAAGCAACCTCCACTTAAGCGATGAGGCCATTTCTTATGCAACAATGCAGTACCAAGGCTGGTTGCTAAAGTGATCAACCGGTCGTTTAAGCGATTGCACCAGCTGATGCCAGCTACCTGATTTTGCTAAGTCCATGACTTCGACTGGGTGCTCGGGATTCGTTCAAAACCGCAAGAGCAAAAATGAACTATGATATCATACAAAATTTAACATTTCATACTCAACTGAACCATGAAAACTTTCACCTAAGATCGTCTCGACTAAATGTGGGTCCTACACCTAGTTTCATTTTAGCTAAATTCTACCTAATAGCCCAAAATGAGTCTGAAAGCCTCTGAACTTGAAACAAGGGTCCCCCATAGCCTAAAACCAATGTTTCAAGCTGATGATGTTGTCAAAATCCTCATTCGAGGTCGTTTACTAAGAGTTTTGGTTCAATACCAGTTCCTTAACAATAATAGCTCTAAAATAGAAAAATAAGCCTACAGCCCGAACAAACAACTCGATAACCAAACCGACAGTTTTGGTAAATCATAAATGACCTGTAGCCATCGTAGGAAGGCTTAAATAATAGAAATATGCAAAAATCAATGAGATTTTCTAGAGGGTCATTACTATATCCACTATGAAAAAGATTTTTGTACATAAAAGTCAATGGGTCGAAAGAGCTTGAAGGCTCGAAAGAACGAGGTACTAGGCCCGCATACCCCTAGAATGACTCTCCAGATAGCCTTCATAGAGAGATAATGCTTCCTAGGGATTTTTCTATAGGTATCCCTTTTTCAACAAACTTCTTTTCTTCACTTTCCAAATCACTAAAGACTCAACCTCAACAACTAAATAGCCTCCAACTGAATTAAGAATGACTGATGCACACAAATCCAAATCACAACACATAATTATCATATCAATACAAGCACAAACACGCTAAAGGTAATCCAAAGCATGAATCATGTGATCAAATCCAATATCCTAATGTATTATTCTTTTTCTTTTCCAAACTTGCTATCTACTCCAAACCATGCAAAAAGTTATTTGAGTTCTATTAGTATAACCCTATCATATTAACCTCAAAGAACTGAAGCTGATAAACTAAAAATCCATAATGGTAAGAATAAGGATAAACCCATAAGGTGATACATATATACACAATGGAGATGATTAAAGTATGCGATCTCTTGCCAAAGCTATAATTGGCTCGAATGACCCTGTAAATCAATAACTAGGAGTCTGAAGCATACACTCTTAAAATTGAATAATCAGCTCCAGAAGGCCCTCCTGACTACGAGTGAAACCATGCTAAGCCCAACTTACAAAAACTTCTTTTGCTGAGAAGACAATACAAAATTTTGACAAAAATTGAGAATCAATTTCTAGAGTAGGAAAATCCAATATCGTTTACTAACAGACTAACATTCGAGCGTCTATCACGCATACACTATCTGAATAGAAGAAAATTTTTTTGGTAGAAAATGAGTAGGATTAGCCTGCCTATATATGAAGTTTCAACTGAAATAAATTTGTAATAGGGGATGTGCCCAAACTTTACAACTCACAGCTAAAATCTCAATATTGAAGCTGAATCGCTTGGTCTCAACTATCCAAACTAATCTTGTTGACGACTAAGCATCCAACTTCTAAAATTTATCATAACCTTCAAGCCTCCATTCCAAAGTGTCACAAATCCAAACTTGAGCCAACAAATCTGAACTAAGTTCAAATACCCAAATCGACCTTACTATAAAAATTCTGGCATATCCCTTATGATTTCCAGAAGAGCCAAAACTAAAATGTAGCTGAAGAATAAAATAATAGCTTGAGAAAACCAATGACAAAAGACATAAGCCATCTACTCTATAACTGTTGAATGGCATAATGTATTAAGGCATAACTAATAACTCATAAAGGATACAAATAATACTAGTGATAGCTAAAGCTTGACCTACCCAAAAAATTAAGAGCCTAAATCTGGTGAAACTAATACTCAATCTCAAAAGACACCCGCCTGATCATTGAAAAGTGAAGAGTTTCTAAATTCACCTTTTTAAATCTACCTTAAATCAACTGAATCATGAACCATATTATAAGAAAATTGGAGAAACCAACATAACACCGATACCAAGATTAATACCACTACCAGGTAATTAACCTGCCAAACTAAGAAGACAAACCTCGAACTAATCAATCTCTAGAATGGACCATAGAAATGAGTTGCCAACACTAGAATCAAAATAAAACCATAGATTTCCAAACCTAATTTCACTTTCAAAACCCATTCAAAATTGACTTGCCTCGTTACCAAAAAGAAAGACCAACCACCCAAGGCTCTAGGACAAACAGATAAGTATTACAAGAAGTAAAACACTTACAGATAACATAAGTCTATCTTTCTATCATGCAAGAATCATTTAAGTTCAAAATAATAATATTAACAACAAAATATAGAGTACAGGTTGCACAAGGAAATAAAAATACAACCAGTACCACTCTAAGGTCATAACAAAGCCATAATGCCAAAGAAAAAAAGTCTTTAACCCAAATATTACACCCCATTTTCGTTGGTTTCATTGAATATATTGCTTGACATGCTAAGTTCTCTATCATTTTTAATGATCTTATAGCATTTAGGACGTAATATTAATATAACTAATGTCGAATTTCAACTATGGGAGGGGTGAAAGATGAGGGGCCATCTTCTTCAACCATTTTTCTTCAAATTTGTTTTGGTTTTAGTGTTCTATACCACCATTTTAGTGTAAAAAGGTTCACACACTTTCCCAAGCTTTATCTGTACTTAATTTTATAAATTACTGAGAAATTAGAAAATCCACCAAGGGAGGGTAGGTTGATATGTTGAATACAATAAACTATTATAGGGTAAATTTTTTTATTGCAGTAGTAAGTTCCTTTGCAGCGATACTACTGCAACGGTTAATTAACTGTTGTGGCTGACTGGGCTGTAACTTCCTAGTGTTCAATTTTTTCTAACATTTTGAGTTCTTCTTTCTCACTTGGTATTTACATATAATTCTAAACTAGTTTTTTTGTAACATTTATAGGATCATCATGGCTCAACAATAACCAAGCTACCAAAATCCTGATATTGCTAGCCTCATCCGGTGTGAGGAGGAGTAGCACAATAGGAGCTTTCTTCGTGAGAGAGGTTTTGTGATGGAAAATGTAGAAGATGATTTGAATAAATTTAGTTATTAGATAAAAGTATTTAGGTGGGAGATTCTAACCAAGCCGAACCCGAAGTGCAACCTTGCCTGGGTCTGAGAATTTTATGTTATACTCCCTATGGTGGAGTGGATAGTACCTTTCCCTACCATCTAAATATTGGGAAAGAACATTCCTACGGAAACCACTACTATTGTTAAGGTATTACGGGTTCCCAACCCCTCTAATGCAATCTTTGAGGCCAAAATTTAAGAGTAAAACTTAAGCTGTATGGCTTGGTATTTGGTGCTAGAGAATAACCCTAACGAGGTGAAGCGGTCTAATTAGAGAGGGACCAAGAGTGAATACTTCTTGACTGAGGCCAAAATTTGGTTGCAACTGGTGTCATGGATCCATTCTTTATGAAATATTATGGACATGGTGTTCCATCGAGCGATGGTGGTGGTGTGCTCTATGGCTAGGGTTAAGTTAAATATAAGGGCATCGATCATGGATGAGTGAAAGTACTTTTATGCCAGGGAGAATTCAACCAGGGACCTTTTCTTTCCTTTCTTACTTACAGAGTTGTGCATGCAAATAGATGTTCTCAGAGAAGACCAATATATCTTAGAAGAATTAATATGCCATATAACATTCTAAGAGGAAGGGGTACCCAATGTAGAGGTAAGAATAAGATAAAGATAGGAGAGAAAGGTGAAATTCTTAGATTTTATTCCTTAACTACAGAGTTGTGCAAACGGATGGATGTTCCCCGAGAAGACCATGATATCTTAGAAGAATTGAGCTATATAACATTTTAAGTGGAACGATTACCCAAGGTAGAGGTATGAAAAAGATAAATATAAGAGAGAAGGGTGGGAGAAGTAGAGTTGGTGGCAGTGGAGATGCTCCCCATTCCTAGTCACCTATTTCTTTAATTATTGGGCGACTGACCTTACTACTATGTGGTGTTACATAGAAAAGACTCAAATATACCGGTTGGAGATGGATCCATTGATCTCAACTGCCTTAATATACCCAACACAAGCCTATGTTGAGTTTAAAGAAACTAGACAAGGAGTGGAAGAAATTCCAATCCCCAAATTATATGTTGGTAAGAATATGGAAGGTCGTGTGGGTCATGTTCACGTGCGCCTTTCTAATAAAGAGCTCACACTACTAACTAAAATGAATGATTAAGAGTTCTCCTTCCTTAGCGATGTATATGAGGAGCACTTAGATGTTGCAAGCCATAGAGAAGACTCCACTAGCTAGATGTTCCCCCTTTTATGTTTAAGTATTTGGACTTCGGTTGCCCTCATTTGGGCCTTGTAATAGAAAATTTCCCTTTTTATTTCTCTCACTTTTTAGATAATTACCATTTGCGTACTTTCTGTAATAATGGTTCTAGTTGATACTATGTGTCAGATTGGTAGTTGTCATTTAATTATCTCAAAAATAGGGTTGCTTTGTTAAAAATACAAAGTCATAAAAATAGGGGAATACCCGGTGGAGCACTGCCTAGAGTCACTATAGTAGTTAATCTTACTGCAGTAGCAGTAGCCTTCAGTAGCTCCAATTTTCATTTCCTTACCTAGTCTCAGTCCCTTTTTCTACACAATACTCTTTTTATACAAGCTTTATAGCATAGTAACCTCTCATTTATACGTAATGTAAATTGACTTAACATTTCCCTTGCCTAGGGCCATTAAAAACCCTAGGTGTTGGCCTCTAAAAAATTTTGAGTTTTGAACTCATTATCCTAACTATGACACTTTACGAGTCGTAAGGTCTCTATACGAGTCTTCAGACCTCAATCGTACCCTGTCCAGTATGCTTGCCTAGTGTTCTGCTCTGAGTATGACTTGTACCACACGAGTCATTAGGACTCGTTACGAGTCATATATTCTGAATCGTAGGCCAACCAGTGTACCATCCTAATGTTTTTGATGTCACCACTACTAGACTCAACGAGTCATATAGACTTATTACGAGTCATAATATGCTTTTTGTAAGGTAACCAATGTACGAACTTGGTCTATCTTGACTATGACTTGGACCCTATGAGTTGTAGGGTCATGATGCAAGTTGTATGGTGCTTCTCGTAACTGAACTAATATGGGTGACATGACCCAAATTGGGGACTTACTATAATGGGCATCCCAAGTCCAACTAGGATAGGGGACCACCCCCAATACCCAACCTAATCATCAAATGCACACCCTGAGTCAGATGAATTCTAAACATATATCAAGATAGCGTATTTGTACAAATCTAGCCTCTGGGATAGGTCCATGACCGTGACCAACCCAAGAAAGTCCAACCATCCAAAACCCAACCAATAACCATACCAGAAACCAATCCATACATCCCATACCAAATGAGTTCCAAATATATATATATATATATATAGATATAAAATCCAAAATAAGATGGAATAATCATAAATCAAATATCGCCAACCGGTGTCAGCCCCAATACCAATGCCAATACTAAGGATAACACTATACCAACACTACCCATGCCAACCCATAGTAGTCCTACAAAGCCTTTAACCAAAAGTAAAACAATATCCGATCGGGACATGCCCCCGACCATATCCAAAACAATAGTCTATAAGATGACCATATAAGTAAAGACATCCATGACATGAAATAAAGCCTTCTGGAATATGGAAGATCACCACTTCAATCCAACAAAAGCTAATCCCAAATTCTATCATTGAACAGGACGAGTAGAATGGTTGGTTCCTGCATTGTGTGGGGATACTGTTTCTCAAAGATGGGTTGGCGGGTGAATGTTAGCAAGTTTTCAGGATAAGAATAAAATAATACCAACCTTTAAAACCTAGTAAACAACTATATGCATTCACAACCATACATACATACAAATATGTATATAATATATATATATATATATATATATATATATATATATA
>NC_061111.1:137437750-137462638 GCF_002878395.1 Capsicum annuum
GGGTTCTAAGGGTGGTTTCTTCTTCAAGTTTCTTGGTTATTAAGGCATGTATCTCTCTCCTTACACTTAGATTTTCTTAATGGCATAAAATTGGTTTATTATTCACATGGTTTTGATGTTGGGTTTTGAATTTTAGGTTGAGGGTTTGGGATACAAATAGTTTGAGTGTTTTTCCCTTGATTACTATGAATTTATTATGCATTAAATTGCTGGTTTTTACACTCATTGAGGTTCATGGGAATGGTGAATGAATTTAGGGGTAAAAGGATTCCACAAACTTATGAAAAATGTAATTATGGTAATAAGGATTACCCAAATAATTGGATCTTTGTATTGAAATTGATTAGAACCCCAATCCACTTGCATAATTAGTTTTGGAATGTGATTTATCAATTGGCTTGACTTATTTCTTTAAAACTACTACATTGCATGAATGAAAAAATGGTTATGGATGGCTTTAAAAACCTTGTGAGGTACCAGGATTCCCTTAAATGGATAATAATGGTCTCAAAAACCTTTTAGGGTATAAGAAATTCCCCAAGTTGATTTTAATAATGGAGTCTGGGGTACAAGGATTCCCCAAAGTGTTAGCTTAATAAAATTGCTTGCAAGCTATAGTCGGTATGATGTTACCACTTAATGATTGAATTATTAATATAATTGTTGGGTTATATGTTAAATGTTTTAATTGGGCTTAAAGGGGGTTGTGTAGCTAGCCGTGAAGGTAGAGGTCTCGAAAGGCCGACACTGGAAACTCACATTTTTTGATGTGAGGGTTGGTCTTGATGACCACATGCTTATGTCATACTATATAAACCTGTATCATGGATGGTGTAGGGTACAAAAAATCTACGACCTTTTATGATATCTCCGGTACTTACGGTTAACATGCACTAGGTCTCGACCAAGGGAAGAGAACTAGACCTATATAGCCCATAGGTAGCCTAATGACGGTCAAGCTACACAATGCAGATTAATATTTTACTTCATTCTAAGCCTTATTACCCATCCCAACATGTGATATATATATATCTATATCTATATGTACATATATATATATATACATCAGATTATATGCATTGGATTTGACTGATTTTGAACTATTAAGCACGACATTATTTTATTTCCTTATACTTGTGTTACATGCTAGCGCTCTACCCACTAACCGTCTTTGGATGCTATATCCTCACACGATGTAGGCACCAAAAACACTTGTAATTTTCTTACATAGTGATAGGTAATTGTTGTATAGCTCATGAGTAAGCTTAAAGTGATTAGCTTCTATATTTCGGAAGACCTCACTTCATGATTTGGTTTCCTTTCTATCATATACTTTTATTTGGTCTTGTTTTGGATCTCGTGGAGGTATTTCCCAACTTAGATTAATTGTCAATTTCATTTAGTTTAGAGGCTTTGTAGATTACTATGGATTGGGTATTTTAGTTTATATTCTTAGACTCCTTTGAGCTTATATTTAATTTAATATTTTTATATGTTCAAAATTCATTAGTTCCAAGCTGTATTATGTTTTTTTTGGCTAGCGAAAATGGGTGGTCCCCGATCCTCATTAGACTTGAGATACCCATCATGTCCAAGACCTAGTTTTGTTCATGAAAAAGTTGGTATCAGAGCCTAGGCATAAGACCCCGCAAAATCCTAAGCTTAATTCAGTCCTTTAAGCTTGTCAAGGGGTCTCAGACTTAGATTATTTTAGCTAAGTACTCAGACCTAGTGTCATTTTAGCCTACGAAGGTTGGAAATCTCATCTTGCGACCTTTACATCCATTAAATATTGATGTTTGGGTTGATTCATGATCAGGAATGTCCGTAGGTGTTTTCGGACAAGTTTTGGATTTTTTGGACTTTGTTTGAAGCTCTGTTGGAATCCCAAAATAGTGGATCAATGCGATCTTGGCGCGCCGCATCGACTATCGCATTGATTAATATTCTCCCCAGCTACTAGCATCCAATTCCAATGAATCAATGCGAACATAGTGCAGACTATCGCGTTGACCTGCACGTGGGTAACCCAATTTTCGGTCATTAAACAACCATGTTCTTGGGGGTATTTAGTTTTTTTTCCTCGACCCCCAGCCCCCGAAGCACGAAATTAAACTCCCTATAGAGCAAATATACTTATTTATTCTCCAATTAGCTCAAGAAAAAACCCTAGGTACTTAAATTTCAAATCAAGAACTCAAGATTCAACCATAAACTTTTAGACATTCTTCAACACAAGTATGTGAAGTATTCATCCAAGGGTTCCTTCCACCCTTGGAGTCCAAGAATCTCTTTTAAAGTTGCAGTAATTGATTTTATGATTTCCATGGTTGGAATTAAAGTGTATCCATGATTGATATTTGGATTAAGTTCCTAATTCATGATTATATATATATATATATATCATGTGAGATTGATCATTATATGTGTAGATTCATGTGAATCCATGATAAACCATTGACTTATGAAATTAGAGATGAATTATGATGCTCACGTGCTGTTCAATACTATGTGCATATTCTATGCTCACCAAGTGCTTGATAAATTGTCCATGTGAACTATTAAGAGAATGAAATCATGTCAAGTTATCTTATGTCCAAGTTATATCATTAAAGTGTTTGTCAAAATGCCCTAATGTATGAATGATGATCAAGTTAGTAGTTTACATATTTCATGTTAAGCAATGTCTGTTAATTTATGCTATCGAGTCTTGAGGGTACTTGTACCCGACAATTTAGCTAATTTCCTAGAGCCATGGCCAGTCATAGAACAGTATGAGTCACAACATGATCAGTAGTACTCTCAGTCAGTTACAGAACTCAAGAAAACTAAGTAGATTTAGTAGTAGTATAATCTAACTCAGTATTTAGTTTAGAACTCAGTAAACTCTATTAGTTAACAGAATCCAGTAGTATTCTATCAGTTAATGGAACTCAGTGAACTCAGTTCATCTAAATAACAATCTAAGTAACCATTTAATCCAGCCTAGAAACCAGTTTAGTGTCTATTCAGTTGGGAGTAGGATCTAGCACCGAGTTAATCCAGGGATGGGGGCATTCCTATCAGTAGAGGGTTTGAACCTTATCATCAATCCTTGTGTTACAGAACTATATAGCCAGTATGGGTTGAGGTATCTTTCTGCTACATATTATGAGTATTGATACTTCTTATCCGAGTTATCCTGTTAGTGAGGGTTGATGAAAAAGCTTTTTTTCAGAGAGGGTTAACTCTCAGCTTGTCCTTACCTATGTCACGGTATTAATATCCTTCCAAACAGGGTTATAGGTTGGACCATAAATCAGTTAGAGAAGGGGCATGTCGGTTAGATAATTACCTCCCACAGTCTCGGTCTCAGTATAGAACTCAGTTTAGTTCCACAGATTTAGAAATATCAGATATGGTCACTCAGCTCAGTACAGAACTTAGTATGGTTCCACAGTACTCAAAACTATCATATACAGTCATTCAGATAATCAGTAATACAGTATTCATAAACCCAGATATTAATTATCAGTATTTCGATTCAGTATTTAGTATTAGCACGATCTTAGTTACAGTCTATGTGTTCATGTATGTACTCTTACTCAGTCATACTCATGTTATTCAGTTATTATTGTTCATGCTTATGAACCCATGCATATCAGCCTACCTCACTGAACGTACCAATATATTCAAAGTATTGACGTATTCTTTTCTTTGCGCTATGATGTCTTATTTCATAGGTTCAGACACACGGGCTCTAGAGCACCCTTAGCCATTCAGATTCTCAACTTTTAGAGTAGTGGTGAGACCTCATAGTTTGAGGACATGCTTATTCTTGATAGTACTATAGATTTATTTCAGTTGATGGAGCTAGTTGGGGCTTGTCCTATCAACTTCATAGTTCAAACAGATAGAGTTTTTTTTTCAGAATAGAGTATTTTCAAACAGTTGTTTTGTTTTTTAATATTGATTTTCAGTTTTTGTTTTGTGATACCATATTTAGTAATATTTACAGTATTGAACCTTATGGTAGGTTTCCTCCTATTTTTGTATATTTACAGTATTTATTACACAGTTATTACAGAAGGTGCCAGTCATAGGTTAGATTGTGGTCCTTTGGGATTATGAGCACTGTGTAGCGTCCAGGGTACAGACTCAGGGCGTTACAAACTGGGTATCAAAGATAGGTTCAAAAATGTCCTAGAAAGTCTGAAAGCCACATCTAGTAGAGTCTTGTACATGGGTATGTTGCGTGCCTCACTATGGATAAGAGGGTACGAGATGTTTTAGGAAAAGTTTCCCTTCTTTCAGTATTCATGTCATGCAAGTGAGCATGAGCTACAGTTGTAGTCTCTTTCTAATCCTAGCTTTTCTTCTGTTTACATAATATACCTCCAAAGCGGACTCAAGGAAGAGGAACGGGAGATCAAATAGCCCCTCAGTCCATCCATCCAGGTTCTTTGGGTGAGCATGTCTCCCATGCAGAGTTCAAAGCAACCTTCATCACCCTAGCTCATTCTGTGGCATCCCAGAATAAACATCCAGCTGTAGTTTTGACCAACCTTGTGGCCAATACTGCTGCTGCTAGGATTTGGGACTTCACCTAAATGAACCCTCCATTATTTACCGTGTCTAAGTTAGATGAGGACCCTTAGGAATTTCTTGATCAGGTGTAGAAGGTTACCACTATCATAGGGGTGACTACTGTTAAGAGAATTGAGTTGGCCACATATCAGTTACAAGATATGGCTTACTCATGGTTCAAACAGTAGAAGGAAGAGAGGGCCGCAAATACAGGATCCATAGAATAACAAGAGTTTGTAGTTTTTTTTTGGATAGGTTCTTCCTGCTAGAGTTGAGGGAAGCAAAGGTTTTGGAGTTTATAAACCTGAAGTAGGGCAATAAGATAGTAAAGAAGTATTATCTCAAGTTTAATCAGTTAGACAGATATGCCCGACATGTTGTAGCAGATAGTAGATCAAAGATGAGTAAGTTCCTATTAGGAGTGTTTAGCAGCGTGGTCAAAGAGTGTAGGACCGAAATGCTTATTAAGGAGATAGACATAGCGAGACTCATGATCCATGCTCAGCAGATAGATGAGGCTAAGAATAAAGAGAATGAGAGAGAGAATAAGAGAGCGAGAATGGGTAGTTTCAATTTTGCTCAACCTAAGTCAGAGAGTTGGAATCATTCTCAGTTTTGCTCAAAATCCTCTATTCTAGCTACTTCCTCAGGCAGTACTCCAGTGCCAAAATTCAGAGATGACAATCATGATAGGGCATCAGGCCCTAAACCCTAGGGCAGTGTTAATAGTGCTCGAACCAATCCCCTTTGCCAAAAGTGCAGAAGAAACCACTAGGGTATCTATAAAGCTGGAAGCAATATGTCTTTTGGATGTGGCAAGCCAGGCCATAGGGTCAGATAGTATCCTCAGGTTAACTCATAGAGTCAGTATAACCATCCTCCAGTTTAGTCTGGTTGCTCAAATTAGTAGGGTTCCTCTTCCAGTGCCACCAGTGGGCAACGCCCAAATATACTCTATGCTTTTTAATCCCGATAGGATCAGGAAAGTTCTCCTAATGTGGTCATTGGTATATTACAAGTTTTCTATTTGCATATTTACGCATTACTAGATCTAGGGACTTCTTTATCTTTTCTTACTCCATATATAATAGTAGATTTTGGAGTTAGTCCCAAAATTCTAGCAGATTCCTTGTTAGTTTCTACCCAGCGGGTAAATCTATCATAGCGTGGCGGGTATACAAGAACTTTCTAATTATGATATCTTAAAAAGTCACTTTAGCAAATTTAGTCAAATTAGAGATGACTAATTTCAAAGTCATTCTCGGCATGGATTGGATTCATTCCTGCTATGCCTCAGTCGACTGCAGAAATGAAGTTGTGCAGTTTTAGTTTCCGAATGAACCCATCCTAGAGTGGAAGGATAGCACTTCAGCACTTAGGGGTCAACTTATTTCTTACCTTCGGGCTAGAAAGATGTATCTAAGGGATGTATCTACCATTTTGTTTGAGTCTAGGACTCTAGCTTAGAAACCCCTACTCTTGAATCAATATCAGTAGTATGTGAATTCCTAGATATGTTTCCCAAAGATCTTCCCAGAGTTTCTCCCAAAAGGGAAATTGATTTTGGAATTGATCTTCTCCCAGATACTCAGCCCATCTCTATCCCTCTATATAGAATGGCTCTAGTAGAACTTAGAGAATTAAAGGAGCAGTTAAGAGATCTCTTAGATAAGGGATTCATCAGACCTAGTGTGTCCCCGTGGGGTGCACCAGTATTATTCATGCATAAGAAAGATGGTTCTCTCAGAATGTTCATAGATTACAATCAGTTAAACAAAGTTATAGTCAAGAATAAGTAACCACTCCCCAAAATTAATGACTTGTTTGACCAACTTCAGGGTGCCAGTTATTTCTCTAAGATAGACCTCAGATCAGGCTATCATCCGCTTAGAGTCAGACAAAGTGACATCCAAAAAATAGCTTTCCGAACTTGGTACGATCACTTTAAATTTTTAGTCATGTCCTTTGGTCTTATCATTTCCCCAGTAGCCTTCATGGACTTGGTGAAACGTGTGTTTAAGCAGTACTTAGATATGTTTGTCATAGTCTTTATAGATGACATCCTTATTTACTCCCGTAGTGAACACGATATGCAGACCATCTTAGAATAGTATTGCAGGCTCTCAAAAACCATCAGTTATTTACCAAATTAAGTAACTACAAATTTTGTCTAAAGTAAGTAGCATTCCTTGGCCATATAATTTCCGGCGATGGCATTAAAGTTGATCCCCCAAAGACCAAAGTAGTGAGAAATTGGACCTGGCCCACTCCCCATCAGATATTAGGAGTTTCTTGGGTTTGGCTAGCAATTACCGACAATTTGTTAAGGGATTTTTGTCTATTGCATCCCTTATGTCCAGATTAACTCAAAAGAAAGTCAAGTTCTAGTAGTTAAATCCTTATGAGAATAGTTTTCAGGAGTTGAAGAATCAACTCACTACAACTTTAGTTTTGACCCTTCCAGATGGTTCAGACGGTTTTGTTATGTACTGTGATGCTTCTAGAGTCAGATTAGGTTGTGTTCTAATGTAGAGAGGTAAGGTCATAGCCTATACCTCTAGAAATCTTAAGCCCCATGAGAAGAACTATCCTACTCACAATCTTGAGTTAGCAACAGTAGGTTTTGCCTGAAAGATTTGGAGGCATTATTTGTATGGTGTGCACGTTGATGTGTTCACAGATCATAAGATCCTGCAGTATGTGTTCTCTCAAAAAGACCTCAACCTTCATTAAATAAGGTGGTTGGAATTATTAAAAGACTATGACATGAGTGTTCCGTATCATCCAGGCAAAGCCAATATAGTAGTTGATGTTCTTAATAGAATGTCTCTAGGTAGTGTTGCCCATGTTGAGAATAGTAAGAAGAAGTTAGCCCAGGAAGTTAATCATCTAGCTCGACTAGGTGTTCACTTAGTCGATTCAGCAGAAGGTAGTGTAAGGGTGCAGAGTAGCTCAGAATTATCCCTAGTTTCCAAGGTGAAGAAAAAGCAGGATAGGATCCCAGTCGTCCAGTTGAAGAAACTAGTCAGAAATCAAAAGGTAGAGGTTTACTCTCAAGGGGGAGATGGTGTTTTGCATTGTCAGAATCATCTGTGTGTACCAGGTATAGATGACTTGAGGCAGTGAATTCTTGCAGAAGTGCATGGTGTGCATTACTTTATTCATCCACAAGCCACAAAGATGTACCATGATCTGCGGGAGATCTATTGATGGAGTGGGATAAAAAGAAACATTGCAGAGTTTGTGTTCTTGATATGTTAGAAAGTTAAGATTGAGCATCATAAACCTAGTGGGTCCATGCAGAAGTTTAGTATTCCTACCTAGAAATAGGAAAAAGTGAACATGGACTTCATGACGGGCTTGCCTTGTACTCTTTGTCAGCATGATTCAGTTTGGGTCATTGTAGATAGAATGACTAAATCAACTCATTTTCTTTTAGTTCATACCTCCTATTCAGCCGAGAATTATGCTAAACTCTATATTAGGGAGTTGGTCAGATTGCACAGTGTTCTATTGTCCATTATCTCAGAAAGAGGTACCTAGTTCACCTCTCATTTCTGGAATGCATTCTAAAATGGCCTTGGTACCCGAGTTCATCTCAGTACAGCCTTTCATCCTCAGACAGATGGTCAAGTAGAAAGGACCATTCAGACCTTACAATATATGCTGCAAGCATGTGCGATAGACTTTAAAGGTAGTTGGGATGACCACTTGCCTTTAATTGAGTTTTCATATAACAACAACTATCACTCTAGTATTTAGATGGCTCCGTTTGAGGTGTTATATGGGAGGAGGTGTAGATCTTTTATTGGTTGGTTTAAAGTGGGCGAGGCCGCAGTAGTAGGGTCTGACTTGGTGTTTGATACCTTAGAGAAGGTACAGTTGATTAGGGAAAGACTTAAGACAACATAGAGCCGATAGAAATCGTACGCAGATGTGCGTAGAAAGGATCTTGAGTTTGAGATTGGTGACTATGTATACTTAAAGATCTCTCTGTTGAAAGGAGTGAAGCATTTTAGAAAGAATGGGAAACTCAGTCCTCTATATATCAGTCCTTATCGAATTCTCATCCATTTCAGAAAGGTAACTTATTAGCTTGAGTTACCTTTAGATTTTTCTTCAGTACATCCAGTGTTTCATGTATCCTTGCTAAAGAAATGCATAGGTGGTCCCATCAGTCATAGTCCCTATTGAGAGCATAGTATTTAGAATATTCTCTCTTATAAAGAGATCCCAATCGATGTCCTTGATTATCAGATTCACAGACTAAGGAACGAAGAAGTTTCTCTAATCAAAGTTCTTTGGTGGAATCATTCCGTTCAGGGAGCTACTTAGGAAGCAGAAGTAGACATGCAAACCAAGGATCCTCATCTATTCTCCGCTAATCCAGACTCATCTAAAGCAAATAGTTTTCTTAAGCTTAATTATTTTTATGTTCAGATTTCAGTTACAAATATGTCAGTTCCCATTGCATGTTTAGTTATACGTTCATAAGTCAATTCAGTTTATCAATAATCCCAGTCATGCATTCATGAATCTTGTCCAGCTATATCCATGCATTAGATATGCATATTCAGTATGATAATCCAAAATACCAGTAATATCCTTCATATAGTCATGTTCCAGATGTTTATGCCCAGTAAGTAAGTCAGTATCTCAGTATTCTCAGTCTCAGCAGTTTTATTCAAGGATGAACATTCCCAAGGGGGAGATAATGTAAGACCCCACAAAATCCTAAGCTTAATTCAGTCCTTTAGGCTTGTCAAGGGGTCTTAGACTTAGAATATTTTAGCTTAGTACTCAGACTTAGTGTCATTTTAGCCTACGAAGGTTGACAATCTTATTTCAAAACCTTTACGTTCATTAAATGTTGATGTTTAGGTTGATTCATGATCAGGAATGTCTGTAGGTGTTTCCGGATAAGTTTTGGATTTTTTGGACTTTGTTTGAAGATTCTTTAGAATCCCAAAATAGTGGATCAACGCGATCTTAGAATGCCGCATTGACTATCGCATTGATTAATATTCTCTCTAGCTACCAGCGTCCAATTCTAGTGAATCAATGCAAACATGGTGTGATGCGTTGGCTATCGCGTCGGTTCCATCGACGCGCTGCATCAACCTGCAAGTGGGTAACCCAATTTTCAGTCATTAAAAGACTACGTTCTTGGGGGTATTTAGGTCTTTTTCCCTTGACCCTCATCCCCCAAAACAAAAAATTAAACTTTCTATAGAGAAAATATACTCATTCATTCTCCAATTATCTCAAGAACAAAACCCTAGGTGCTTAAGTTTCAAATCAAGAACTCAAGATTCAACCATAAACCTTTAGGAATTCTTCAACACAGGTATGTGTAGTGTTCAACGAAGGGTTCCTTCTACCCTTGGATTCTAAGAATCTCTTTTAAACTTCCAGTAATTAATTTTATGATTTCCATGGTTGTAATTAAAGTGTATCCATGATTTCTATTTGGATTAAGTTCCTAATTCATGATTTTTATATATATATATATATATATATCATATGAGATTAATCATTATATGTGTAGATTTATGTGAATCCATGATAAACCCTTGACTTGTGAAATTAGAGATGAATTATGATGCTCATGTGTTGTTCAATACTATGTGCATATTCTATGCTTACTAAGTCCTTGATAAATTGTCCATGTGAACTATTAAGAGAATGAAATCATGTCAAGTTATCTTATGTGCAAGTTATATCATGAAAGTGTTTGTCAAAATTCCCCAATGTATGAATGATGATCAAGTTCGTAGTTTACACATTTCATGTTATGCCATGTCTCTTAATTTATGCTATTGAGTCTTGGGGGTACTTGTACCCGACAATTTAGCTGATTTCCTAGAGCCATGGTCAATCATAGAACAGTATCAATCATGACATGATCAGTAGTACTCTCAGTTAGTTACAAAACTCAGGAAAACTCAGTAGATTTAGTAGTAGTTCAGTCTAACTTAGTATTCAGTTCAGACCTCAGTAAACTCTATTAGTTAACAGAATCTAGTAGTATTTCGTCAGTCAATAGAAATCAGTGAACTCAGTTCAGTTCAATAAATAACAATCTGAGTAACTATTCAGTCCAGCCTAGTACAAACTAAAAACCAGCTCAGTGTCTATTTAGTTGGGAGTAGGATTCAACACCGAGTTAACTCAGGGATGGGGGTATTCCTATCAGTAGAAGGTTTGACCCTTAGTAGTAATCCCTGCGTTACAGAACTACATAGCCAACGTGGGTTGAGGTATCTTTCTGCTAGTTATTATGAGGGTTGATACTTCTCATCGGAGTTATCCTGCTAGCAAGGGTTGACGAAAGAGATTCTTGTCAAAAAGGGTTAACTTACAGCTTGTCCTTACACGTGGCACAGTATTGACACCCTTCCAACTAGGGTTACAGGTTGGACCCTAAATCAGTTAGAGAAGGGGCATGTCGGTTAGATAATTACCTCCCACAGTCTCAGTTCCAGTCTCAGTCTCAATATATAACTTAGTTTATTTTAACTGATTTAGGACTATCAGACATGGTCACTCTATTCAATACAAAACTCAGTATGGTTCCATAATACTCAGAACTATCAAATATAGTTATTCGAATAATTAGTAATACTGTATTTGTAAACCCAGATATCGGTTATTAGTATTCCAATTCAGTACTCAGTATTAGCACGATCTCAGTTACAGTCTATGTGTTCATGCATGTACTCTTACTCAGTCATACTCATGTTATTCAGTTATTATTGTTCATGCATATGAACTTATGCATATCAGCCTACCTTACTAAGCATACTAGTATATTCAAAGTACTGATGCATGCTTTTCTTTGCACTATGATATCTTATATCATAAGTTAAGATGCACGGGCTCCAGAGCACCCTTAGCCGTTCAGATTCTCAACTTTCAAAGTAGTGGTGAGTCCTCATAGTTTGAGTAAATGCTTATTATTTACAGTACTTCAGATTTATTTTAGTAGATGGAGTTAGTTAGGGGCTTATCCCATCAACTCCATAGTTCAGACAGATAAAGGCTTTTTTAGACTAGAGTATTTTTAGACAGTTATTCAGTTTTTCAGTATTGATGTTCAGTTTTGGTATTGTGATACCATATTCAGTATTATTTAGAGTATTGAACCTTATGGAGAATTTTTGCCTATTTCTGTATATTTTTATTATTTATTACACGGTTTTTGATGCAGGTACCGGTCATGGGTTAGCTTGTGGTCCTTTGGGATTATTAGCACCATGTAGCGTTTAGGGTACAGAATCAGGACGTTACACTAGGTTAATGGTTAATTGGGTTTCCATAAAAATCATGTCCTGTAGAGTCTCTTTATGGGTATATAGCATGCCACACTTATAAAGCAGAAGCTACGAGTCATTTAGGAATATTTCCCTTTCTTGGGTTCTATTTTAGGGCTATACAGTCTAAGGTCTTTAATACTCTGTAACTTCTGGTTAATCCCTTTTTAGTTCACACCTCCTCAAAGATTTGATACTCGTAGAGACTCTTCTATCTTATTTTAGGAAAATATAGATGGAACTTATCCTACTTATGAGGTAGGGACTCGATCTTAGGTCCCTACTTCTGAATACCCTCGTGGAGTTCCACTGGTCCTCACTAATTCTTCTCCAGATGGTGACACTCATGATCAGTCACCTCAAGAAAATGTTTTTAATGTCAAGTTCTCCTATTTTATCCATATATTAACCCAGATAGTGGCCTTTCTATCATGATAGCATGATCGTGTGAGTAGATGAATAAATTAGGCAAAGGTGAGTGCTAGATAAAGCAAGAAGTTCAGATATTCAGAGAAGGGTAGGGGTCAGCAAAATAATGGTATACATGGGATTAATAAAGGGAATTAGGGGAGTTCCTTATGACAGTTGGTGCTCTTTATCCTAGGTCTTTTGGTGATTATCGTTCTTGGGACAATAGTGGGTTTGGGGCATAGGCTGTCCAGTCTTAGGCCAGTGGAGCTCAATCAATCCCAACCTATCCTCCTTGTCGGTTTTATGGTTAGTTGCATCGTGTTTTTTGTAGTGAAGAAGGAATAAGTGCTTTACGTATGGTCAGCTTGGTCACATACAATGGAAGTATCCTTCAAGGGTTGCTACTAGGCTAATAAAGTCCCTATTTCTATGTCAAAAGCTCCTACACCATAGGATGCTACTTTTGGTACTGGCACTGGCCAAAATTTTCTTTATACTCTTGCCACCCGTCAGGAATTTAAGGCATCTCCTAATGTTATCACTGGTATGTTAAAGCTGTTCTCTCGCGATGTGTACTATTTACTTGATTCGGGGTCTATTATTTATTATGTGGCCCCTTGTTTGGATATTTTTTTGGTTTTGGTCTCAAATGTATTTCTAAACATTTTTCTGTATCTATCTGAGTGGGTGACTCTGTTGTGGTGAGAAGGGTATGTAGGGGTGGTGTGGTATCTATCTGTGGTAAGAAGACCTTGGTAGACTTGATAAAGTTAGATATGCTAGATTTTGATGTCATATTGGGGATGGATTGACTCTTCTTATGCTATGCCTCTCTAGATTATTAGACCCATAAGGTTATTTTCAAATTCCCAAATGAGCCAGTTATAGAATAGGAAGGGAGCTCCCTAGTCTCTAAGGAGCAATTTATTTCTTATCTTAGAGCCCAGAAGTTGATCTCCAATGGGTGTCTTTATCATTTTCTTTGAGTTAAAGATTCTAATTCAGAGGGTCCGTTTTGCAATTTATTTTGTAGTTATTGAATTTTGGAAGTCTATCCTGTTGATCTTCCTAATACTCCTCCTAGTAGGGAAATAAACTTTGGGATTGATATTCTACTAGAAACCCATCTATCTTTATCCCTCTTTATAGAATGGTCCTGACTGAGTTGAAAGAACTTAAGGAGTAGTAGAAAGATTTTTTTGATAAGGGTTTTATCTACCTTTTTGTTTCTCCTTGGAGTGCTCTTGTGTTTTTCGTGCGTAAGAGAGATAGGCCTTTCAGATGTGTATAGACTATCGATAGTTGGATAAGGAATTTAGGGTGACCTCTCTATTGGGTGGGGTAGGATATTATGCGAGGTACTTAATAAGTGGTGCATGATTGTGGCTAGACACTAAGTTTGAAATTTAGATGTTGTTTGGGAAAAATTAAGTTAGTTTGAGGATAGCAATGCATGAATTATAAGAGTAAATTGGTAGGCTTGATGGGACGTGTGGAAGATGTTAGGTTGATAACTTAGGAAATATTAGAGTGGGTAATTATGATGTATACCAGAAGTTTAGTGTTACAACGATGAATTTGGTTAAGTCATTTGGTAAATAAGAGCATTAGGTTTATAAAAATATGTTAGACCCATGTAGTATCTCGTTAGCCGAGGTTTTATGTATGCAAGTTCCTGGTTTACCTAGTATATGTACATAGTGATACCCCTTAGAGCGGAGTGTTGTGCTCATAGGTCTAGTGAGAGGGTATGTCCGCAAGGATAGAATGGTGAACTCAGGTAGATCTTAGACTTTTCTCTTGGTGGTGAGATACAGGGAGGAGTTATGGTAAATATGCTCCTATTCTAGCAATTTCCTCCTATTTCAATTAAGAGGGAATTCTACCAATGTCGTACATATTCTATATTGCCTATGCCTAAGGTTCGCGCTCTCTAAGCCACGTATGTCTGTGCTCCAACTCCTAAACTAGAAGCAATAATGGTTCTCTATAATCTGATCTTCCAAGTGTTCAAGATTTATGTTATGACGCTCATGATTCATAAACTCATGTCTCGCGTTATGCTTAGTTTCAAGAATCAATAGTTTCAAGCAGGAAGCCTTGACTTATTTCTTGAAAATATATAAATTTCACCTTTATGCTATATGACCCATAATATATGCACTCGCATTCATCATCGTTCTGGTCCGAAGGACTCATGCTATGTTATGTTTATACCGGAGAGACCCTCTATTTATGATCTGGATGGTTACTATGAAATATTTCATGCCTATGGTACTGTATCTCTTTTCATGGCCTCACCTTGAATAGTACGACTATTTGATAACGCTCAACTTACACGTCAAATTTAGTGCAAGGCAGTCATCATCAATATATTTACCCAACTTTGGAGTCGGGGTTGAATCCATGAGGAACAATGTGAGTGGCAATCAAGTTACTTCAAAATAATAGCTACAAGTTAAATCCAAATGATATAAAAAGATAAAATCGGGGAGGTGACTACGTATAATAATATTTTTTTTTGTTTTTTTCTAGCAAATTCAGGGCTATGAATAATTAGAGTTTTAACAATTATGCATGGATCTTAGGAATCTGTATTACTAAGGGAGTAACATGTGGTAGTTTATAATCAACATCAATTTAGTATGTCAAATATGGGTAGGCTTGGTTATAGATTTTGATGCTAGTTTTTCAATAAAACAACAAACTTTCCCTATTGTTTCTTTCGAATATCTAATAGGTGTGTTCATTAATTGGTAACCATAACCTCAATCTAGGCATCCCTATTTCTAAGATGATACCCAAGGCATAGTCAACCTCACATTCACCCTTATGTCTAAGATAGTAAAAATTTAGCAAACTATACACATAATTGTCTATCATTGCTTTGGTCCCCACATCCCTCTTTAGAGGATGATATGGTTTCCTAAAGTTCACGCAGAACCCTTTTTTCGAAGATGGCCTTGAACTTTCTAGAGCTTGGAGCTTTCACTCATCAAACCCATGTGGGTATTTGGAGATTTCACCCATCAAATCCTAACCAAACTAGCTTAGCAACAATAGAACCCACAAACATGAACTACTAAATAGATGCTAACATTAACAACCCACACACACTTTAACCCCTATTCACACATAACCCATAATCTCCATTGAGATGAATTTTTGAAGATTTAAGCGAATGTTACTTCAAACTTAGCTCTCCCATAATATCAACAATGGAAGTGAGCAAATTTTCCACTTTGAAAATCTCCAATATATTCTTTACCTAAAATTTATACAATATTTTGTTCTCCCAAAAATGGAGGCTACAAAGTCTAGAGCTAAACTTAGAAAATTGGGGAAGAAATAATGTGATAGAATGAATGATACATAAAACTAGGGTTTGAGACTTTTTGTTCAAAATGGGATCAGCACGTGCAATTATAGTTTTTCCCTTAGGCAGAACATTTCCGCCAAGCTGCGATCACGTAAGTCTGGCTGCAATTGCAAATACACGACCGCGATTAAATTCTATGGTCGCGGTTGATTGACTATCTTGACCGACTAAGACCGCAATCGCGGTAACTGAGGCTCTTTCGTTGCAAGTCTTTAGCTGCACTTTTTCTACTCCTTTTGATCATTTCAAGCTCCACTTCATATCTCTTTGTCTTTTCAACTCTTATACCTATAAGAGTGGATATTAGTGCATTTAATTACTATCATGACTCATTTACTCGTTTAAAACAAGGTAATGTGCACTAATAATGAGTGCGAATAAGTGGTAAAATCATCACTCATCATTAATATGGTCCATAATTGAGAAGTAATGCTCTCATCCTTGATGCTTGAACTCTAGTTTTATAGCGACCCTCCTTTTAGTAGTATGGTAATGGCTATGGAAGTGTAGTAATGTTATAGATAGGGAGTGTATTTTCTCAGATGTGAAAATTTTAGGGTTGACTACTTGAGTTAAAGCCATAGATAAAGATAGAAGAGTAAGATAAACTTTCATTATGTGGGACAGTTAACAAGGGAGATGTGGTGAAACCCTTGCGCTAGTATGAAAAGGTGGGGTAGTATTATAGGAGGGGTGTGAAATATAGGGTCCCATAGCATATACTAGCTCTTTTAATTTTGAGTTTGGTTTTATTATGGAAGGAATATATGGCTATACTCTGGCCCTTGTATTTATGTGTTTTGAGGGAAAATTAGGAGATCAAAATGGTAGAATGTTGTGTTCATAGATAAAAGTATAGTAAGGAGCATGGTTATACGTGTCGGTTACCAGATGCTTTATTTGGAGTGGAGGAAACTTTGTGGGAAACAGGAAAGTACATAAGGTCTAATTATTCATTCTTATTTCTTGGATTAAGACAATCATGCTTAAAGTATATGTTTTCTTAAAGTTAAGAGTGGGTGTGTTTCTATGTTAAATCGTGCTAAAGGATACTTGACCTATCATTCAAGGATGAATGATCCTAAGTGGGGATAATAAAATACCCCCAGGTGCTGGCCTCTGAGAAATTATGAGTTTGAACTCACTCTCCTTACTATGACTCACAATATTAGTAGTGGGGTATCTATACAGGTATTGAGATGTCAATTGTATCCTATTCCTTATGTTTTCCTAGTGTTCTTCTCTGATTATAACATTTATCTCATGAGTCGTTAGGACTCCTTACAAGTCGTATAGTCCAAATAGTAGGCCAATAAATGCACTTTAATGTTTTATCCTAGCTTATTTGGCCTTGTTTTGAGGAAAGTTTGTGTGCTTTATGTGTTAATGGTGATATTAATAAGCATCTAAGTGTTTAAGTATGTGATTACAATGTTAAAAGGTGTTTTCAAACAAGTTTGGACTTAAATTGGTCATTTAGAGAGTCTAGATGAGAAAACTAGTTTTACTAGCTTGAGCTAGGTGTTGTTCTAGTCTATCGTGATGGATTCTAATGTTTCAAATGAGTTCATAGTGTTATTATTGTGTATTTATGATTGGAAAACTTGTTTGTAATGTGAAAAGTGTAATTGAGCCAAGATAAGAGTCAATTCAATAAGCTAAAGATTAATAGGTCAAGACTAGGCTTAGATTGAGTTTCTAGTTCATCGTTCTGGATTGTTTGTTATGTTGGGATATAATATATGGTGTTTGATAATGTAGGATGCTTTTTGAGTTTATTATGTTGATATATTGATGATTAACAAGTTTAAATGCAGGTGGAAATAACACCAAAAGGTTTTGGATGGATGAAAAAGGTTCAAGGCCAAATTAAACGTCACATGGCACTTTCCAGTGAGGGCAGGAGATATAAGGGCGGATCACCATTTATACTGGTGGACTAAGGCCTGTGGAGCCCCCTATATAGTGGTGGATTACATCCCATGGATCCCCCTCCACTTTGGTGATGTAGAACCCACGATGGCTGGCCAATTCCCATATGGCTAAATGCCTTCCACCATAAATAGAACACTTTAAACACATTGCAATTACTTTTGGATATTTTTGGACTTGGAGTGGGGATTCTCAACAATTAATTTAGGGTTTATTTCTCTTTACTTTTCCTTTTTAATGGATTTAATCATGTATTCAATTACTTTGACTACGATTATGTCTATTAGTGGCTAAACGTCCCCTTTCTGGGGTTAAAGCCAAGAACATGACTACAATTTCTATGAATTAATTTAGTTTTATTTATTTATCATATTTGGTTGTTTGTTTACCCTTTTTATCATTATTTTAAGGATTCTCAAGCCTTAGAATACATATATTATTAACTTTGTAATTTTGAAAAGGGGAATAAGAAGACAAAACATAGGGGTATATAGAGTAGGGTTCTTATTCCTTTATAAAATAGGGGATTTGAATAAGCATCTAGGATATGGATATACCTATAAGCCTTACTTGGTTCACTATGGGATGAAATATAAATGTGTTTAGCTTAGTTCTCACATCCTCATTCAATGATGTAGTTGTCGGTCTAAGATAAGTAATTTAACTGATGAAGTTAGATAGCATAGTATGATTGTTCAGAGTGCTTTAACCCAGGGTTTCCATCCATTGATTGTTCAAAGTATTTACTTTCCTGTATTGTTTTAGTTTACTTTTAGTTTATAACTTTCAAAACTCCTTTGGTTACGTTGCATCATTTTAATCTTAATAGTTAAACTAGAATTTGATAGTTGTTTAATACAAGTCTATGAGGGATCGATATTCATTTTTCTTTTAACGCAACTATATTACTTGGTGATACCACGTACACTTGTGTGTGCGCTTGGGTGTAATAAGTTTTCGGCGCCGCTGCTAGGGACTTGTAAATTGGCAACAATATTTTTTTTTAGTTTTACTTTTTAGATTTCTTTGGTTCTTTACTCTTGGTCTTGGGATTGATTTTGTAGGAAACAGGTTTGTAGAGTAGTAATCTAGAAAGGGATAGGAGATTGGTTGAACCAAGCCCCAAACTCAAGCAATGCTTCCATCAACGAAGGAGAGAATCAATCCTTATCCCCCGTATTCCGTAATTTTAAGAAGATCAAGACAATCTTGCTCTCATGGCTGAAGATCAACCATCCCGCAGGACAGTTCATGAAGTGGCAATCCCACTTTTGATAAATTTGACCTTCCCTTTTCAGAAACCGGCCACTGGAGGTAGTTTTGAGTCGAAACAAAATATGGTGCAACTTTTGATCAGCAGTAAACAGTTTACAGAGATTTCATATGAAGATCCACAAGTCCATTTATGGAACTTTTTGGAGATCAGTGACACATTCATCCCTACGGGTGTGTCAACTGATTATGTTAGGCTAATACTATTCTGCTTTTCACTATTAGGGGAAGCGAAGAAGTGGTTGAATGCCGAGTCGACAAGTTCAATCACAACATGGGATGACTTAGCTTGGAAATTCCTTATCCGATTCTTTCATTCTGGCAAGACTACGAGACTCTGCAGTGAGATTGTGTGCTATAAATAAAATCCAGATGAGAATTTATATCATGCATGGGAGAGATTCAAATCTCTTCTGTGTGACTGTCCATATCATCAATAGTCCAATGAGGTATTAGCCCACACTTTTGTTGTGGCACTTGATCACAACATAAAAATTTTGTTGTATTCTACTATAGGTGGTCAAGTTTTGGAATTGACATACAATGAGATTATACCTTGTTAAACTGAATTGTACAATGAAATCCTGAATGACATTCAGACTCAAGAAATGCTACAAAAAAGTTTGGAGGTATGTTGGAGGTAGACCAATTTACTAATATATCCACTTAGATTATTGCATTATAGAATCAATTAGCAACTCAATTCAGCAATATGAAGTTGGGGGTTACACAATCTGCAACAACAGTGAATGCAATTCAGCAGACGAGTACTTGGTCCATGGTGTGTGTAAATAGTGGTCATTCTATAGCTATGTGTGCTGCCAATATGGAGTCGATGATGTTTGTGAGAAATTTTCAAACGCCAAATTATGGGAACACCTACAATATGAAGTGGTAGACTTAGTCACTAAATCAATAATGGAACGCATAACAATAGAAATAGAATCACACAAATCAGGCCATAACCCAAATCAACAATGTCGAAGAGATGCTGAAGAAAATTGTGGATGCTCAGGCATAATTGGCCACAGATATAAAGATCCAGTAAGTAGTTATAAGAAGCTTGGAGTTGCAGATGGGCAGATGCAGTAGGCATAAAATGCTAGACCTCAAGGTGGTTTGCCAAGTAATACTAAAAATCCTAAAAAAGTAATGGCAATCTCTTTGAGGAGTGGTAAGGAGCTGAATGAACAACCTGAAAAAAAAATTAAGGAGGTAGATGCAGTGTTGAGTCCCCCACAGGTATCCAAAAAAGTTGCTAAAAATTTGAGGAAGTCCGAGTACTCGAAAGCAAAAGTTGTTGAACAGGTGAATGAGAGACCGCCACTACCTTTCCCATAGAAGCATAAAAGGTAAAGGAGGATGGATATTTTAAAAGTTCTTTGACACATTCAGAGAACTTTGTATTAACCTTTCTCTTTTAGATGTTTTGCATGAAATTCCCAAGTACGCTAAGTACTTGAAGGATGTGGTCACTAACAAATTAAGATGCAGGATGTTAAGATAATATCACTCATTGAGGAGTGTAGTTTTGTGGTGATGCAGAAAATGCCCTAAAAGCTCAAAGGCCCTGGGAGTTTCACTTTCCCGATTCAAATTGTAAATAACAAGGTGGTCTATGCACTTAGTGATTTAGGGGAAAGTATCAACTTGGCGCCCCTCTACTTGTTTAACACCTTAGTCTTGGGGAAGCCTAGACCTAGCACTCTAATACTTTAATTGGCAGATCAAACCCTAGACCATCTCGAAGGAATCATAGATGATGTTCTTTTCAAGGTTGGTAGGTTTATTATTCCTGCTGACTTTATTGGTTTAGATTTTCAGGTAGATGAAAGAGTACCAGTCCTCTTAGGACGTCCATTCTTAGCAACTGGAGAAGCTTTGATAGATGTGAGAGAGGGCACACTCACAATAAGGCTAGATGATAAAGAGGCATTGTTTAAAGTGTGAAACCATTTAAGACACTGTCCAACTACAAAGATTTGTGCATAATTTTAGTGACTGAAGGGGATAAGTATGGAGTGGTGGAGTCTGTTCCACAAAAAACCTCTTTGGACTTTCTCATTGAGTAACCCAAGTCTCAACCACCTCAGCCTAACATGATACAGATTGATAATCCTGAAAAGGCTATTGTGGAGAAAAATGTTGACCTTGAGAGTTCACACTCAAAAGGTCAGAAATGAATAAGAAGATGACCTCTAAGTAGGAGGAAATGATAAAGGAAAATGGATAAGTAGATTGGGTCGTACTGTAATACTAAATCAGAGTTGCTTGGGACGCAACCCAAGATTAAGGTATGTTTCATTTTTAGTATTTTTAGATTTTTTTTACTTCACTAGTTTTTGTTTTTATTGAGCCACAGGTTGATGGGAAGTCTGAGTACCCAAAAACCTAAGCTAAGGAGCATGAAAAAGATAAGTGTGGGGTCCTTGGACCTTGTGATGTGTAAGATGATACAAGCTAGGCTTAGAGGCCTCAAGGAGTATTTTTATCTCTACCTTTAAAGTATACTTTAGGGGCAAAGTAGATTTTTAAGCGTGGGGTGGGGAAATTCCTATTTTTAAGGTAAATTTACAATTTTTTGTGTTAGGACTAAGAGTGAGATGTTCTTGTTGGTGTTATATTTGATGCATAATGCACGTGTATTGGATATAAAAAGCATGTTGATTGTGTGAATTACTACTTTTTAGACTCTTAGGCTTATGATTTTGACTCTTGTACTTGTTAGCTTAATGTTGAATTCATACTATTGTTTAGTTGAGAGTTTATGATGATCCTACTTGAGTTGAGCATGTGCCATATGTTTGTGAGGTATTGTATATTCTTTGTTGCATGTGATGTCTAGAACTTTCCTGGTGTGTATACAAAGCAAAATAAAGAGTATGGGTTTAGGAGATAATATCGGTATTTCTTTGATAGCCATATTTTATACCTTCTTTTTACTTATCCTTGTGCATTATCCTAGTTAAACCTCATTGATCCTTTAGGTTTTTCTTTGGCAGCCTCATATGTAGCTTAATTCCCTTCTTTGATTGACCTTAATTCGATCCAAAAGCTCCTAAGTTCTTTAGTGTAAACTTAATTTGGTTAAGAAGTTGAAATTTGAGTAGGAGAACGATGAAATTAAATCGCCAAAATGATAGTTATTGGTGTGTAAAATTATTGTGTTGTGGTTAGGAGTTAGAGAAACAAGTTGATAAAGAAATTCCCATTTTAGCCCAGTCGTGTTACAATAAACCTATTTTGGCCCTGGTCTTCCTTGGACATTATGCACCTCAGCTAAGGCAACTGCTTAAATTGAGGGTGGCTATCAAAGGGGTGCGTAACGTATAATGGGTGTGAAGAAGGGTAAAATTAAATGATGTGTACATAGAATACTTTCTTAATGTGCATGTGAATAAGTTTACAGAGATCGGGCAAAATAAAAGATGTGGGTAGATAGAAAGTGGTGTAAAGTTATTATTAGAGATTGGTCTTAATTGTATAATGTGATGTATTAAAGCGCTTAGGGATAATAGTCACTATTACTAGCAAAAATAGCTCCTACCCATCCAATAGCCTACATTACAACCCATAAAGACCTTTTTTATCCGAAACTTCAACATTCTGATATTAGTGGAGTACTACACTAAAGGCAAGCCTATGGTTCATTTGTGCAACGTGTGAATTCCTTGTGATAGTGAGCATACATTGATTTTTGTACCCATTCTATTATAAATTGCATTTATGTGAGTATGGGTACCTCTCTTGTTGTGAGGGCATATGTTTGATGATAGTTGGTGAATTGTATGATGTCTTTGATTGAACAATATGTTTTAGTTTTCCAACTTGGTGAGTCAATTTTTGAGGCTAGAATGTTTTGAAGTAGTATTCTTGAACTCTCAATTTTTTACATAACATGCTTAGTGTAGTAACTTGCATTATGAGTAGTCATGGTAGTACTAGCTTAAGTGTCTTGCATATAGTAAAATTATAGAGTATCCTCATCTTATGATGCTGATAGTAAGGAGTTGTTCGAGGACTAACAATGCTTTAAGTGTGGGGTGGTGAATTGTTATCCTAGTTTATATGGCCTTGTTTTGAGACAATTCATGTGCTTTATGTGTTAATGATTATATAAATAAGCACCCAAGTGTTTAAGTATGTGATTACAATGTTTAATGATTTTTTCAAACAAGTTTGAACTTAAATTGGTCATTTAGAGTCTAGATGAGAAAACTAGTTTTACTAGCTTGAGCTAGGTGTTGTTCTAGTCTATCGTGATGGATTATAATGTGTCAAATGAGTTCATAATGCTATTATTATGTATTTATGAGTGGAAAAACTTATTTGTAATGTTCAAAGTATAATTGAGCCTAGTACAAGTCAATTCAATAAGCTAAAGATTAATAGGACGAGACTAGGCTTAGATTGAGTTTCTAGTTCATCGTTGTGGATTGTTTGTTGTGTTGAGCTCTAATATATGGTGTTTCATGATTTAGGATTCTTGTTAAGTTTATTATGTTGATATATTGATGATGCAAAAGCTTAAATTCAAGTGTAAATAACACCAAAAGATTTGGGATGGATGAAAAAGGTCCAAGGCCAAGTTAAACGTCTAATGGTACTTTCCAATGAGGGCAGGCCATATAGGGGCGGTGCCCCCTTTATACTGGTGTACTAAGGCCTGCGTCGCCCCCTCTAGAGCAGTGGAATATTTCCTGCATCTCTCTCTCCACTCCGGTGGTGTAGAACCCATGACGCCTGGCCAATTCCCATATGACTAGATGCCTTCCACTATAAATAGAATACTTTAAACACATTGCAATTAATTTTGGACATTTTTGGACTTGGAGAGGGGCTTCTAAACACTTATTTTAGGGCTTATTTCTCTCCACTTTAGTTTTTTTAATGAATTTAATAATTTATTCAATTACTTTGATTATGATTATGTCTATTAGTGGCTAAGCGCCACCTTTCCGGGGTTAAAGCCAAGAACATGACTACGATTGCTACGAATTGATTTGGTTTTATTTATTTATCATATTTGGTTGTTTTTTTACCCTTGTTATCATTATTTTAAGGATTCAAAACCCTTAGAATAATTATATTGTAAACCTTGTGATCTCGAGAGGGGGAATGGGAAGATAAAATGTGGGGGTAAATAGAATATGGGTGCTTATTGCTTTATAAAATTAGGGATTTGAATTAGAATCTAGGTTAGGGATATATCTATAATCCTTAATTGTTTTACTACGGGATGAAATATAAATGCATTTAGCTTAGTTCTCATATTCCCGCTTAACGATTTAGTTGTGGGTCTAAGTTAGATAGGTAGTTAGAGGTCGGGAGACCATGATCATAAAATCAACCTCGTGAATCAATAACCAAGATAAGTAATTTAATCGATGAAGTTTGATAGCATATTATGATTGTTTGGAGTGCTTTAGTCCCGAGTTTTAATCCATTGATTGTTCAAGTCTTTACTTTCCCGTATTATTTTAGCTTACTTTTAGTTTATAACTTTCAAAACTCCTTTGGTTATGTTGCATCATTTTAATCTTAATAGTTGAACTAGAATTTGATAGTTGTTTAAGACAAGTCTTTGAGGGATCGGTATTCAACTTTATTTTAAGGCCACTATATTACTTAGTGAGACCACTACACTTGCTTGGGCTCTTCGGCACAATAGCCAACTAGTTTACTATCCCAATGTTTTTGATGTCATTATGACTAGACTCAATGAATTGTATAGCATCATTATGAGTCGTAATGTGCCTTCCATAAGGTAACCGGTGTAGGGCCTTATGGTTCTGTATTGACTACGACTTGGACCCTATGAGTTATAAGGTCACGATACGAGTCGTATGGTGTTTCTCATAGCTAAACCAGCATGGGTTCCCATGGACACTTTCTAAGTACGACTAAGGGCCACAAGTTGTAGGTTTATCTTATGAGTTGTAAGGTCAACCATAGTGACTGGGTGACAATTTTCAACTTATATTTAAGGAGCACTTTGGTCATTTCCCTCCTTAC
>NC_061111.1:137465638-137490299 GCF_002878395.1 Capsicum annuum
GGTTTCTTCTTCAAGTTTCTTGGTGATTAAGGCATGTATCTCTCTCCTTACACTTGGGTTTTCTTAATGGCATGAAATTGGTTTATTATTCACATGGTTTTGACGTTGGGTTTTGAATTATGGGTTGAGAGTTTTGGATACAAATTGCTTGAATGTTTTTCCCATGATTACTATTAATTTATTATGCATTGAATTGTTGGTTTTTACACTTATTGGGGGTGAATAGGAATGGTTAATGAATTTAGGGGTACAATGATTCACCAAAATTGTGAACAATGTAATTAGGGGTACAAGGATTACCCAAATAATTGGATTTTTGTATTGAAATTGTTAAGAACCCCAACCCACTTGCATAACTAGTTTTGGAATGTGATTTATCAATTGACATGACTTATTTCTTTAAAACTATTGCATTGTATAAATGGAAAAATGGTAATGGATGGATTTAAAAACCTTGTTGGGTATAAGGATTCCCCCAAATGGATAATAATGGTCTTGAAAACCTTGTGGGGTACAAGGAATCCCCCAAGTTGATTTTAACAATGGAGCCTGGGGTACAACGATTCCCCAACGTGTTGGCTATTATCGATATGACGATACTACTTAATGATGCCTAAGTGATTGACTCCTTAATGTAATGGTTGGGCTATATGTTAAATGTTTTAATTAGGCTTAAAGGGGGTTGTGTAGCTAGCCGTGAAGGTAAAGGGACTGAGGGACCTACACTAGAAACTCACATTTGTCGATGTGAGGGTTGGTCTTGATGGCCGTGTTCTTATGTCACACTATATATACTTGTATTATGGAAGGAGTAGGGTACAAGGAATCCCCAGCCTTATATGATATCTACGATACTTGCGGCTAACACGAACTGGTCATGACTAAGGGGAGACAATTAGACCCATATAGCCCATGGGTAGCTTTATGATGGTCAAGCTACACAATCCTGATTAATGTTTTACTTTATAATAAGCCTTGTTCCCCATCCCAACATATGATATATATATATATATATATATATGCATCGAATTATGTGTGTTGGATTTAACTGAGTTTGAATTATTGACAGTGGAATTATTTTATTTTCTTGTCCCTAAGTTACATTCTAGTGTGCAACTCGCTAATTTTCTCCAGACGTTGTATCCCCATGCGATGCAGACATCGAAAACAGTTCTACTTTTCCTGAGCAGTGATAGGTGATTGTTGGATAGCTCATGAGTTATCTTGAAGTGGTGAGCTTCCATAATTTGGAAGACCTCATTTCATGATTTTGTTTCCTTATGTCATACACTTTTCTTTGGTCTAGTTTTGGCTATCATCGGGGGAATATACCAACTTAGATTGATTGTCAGTTTGGTTCAGTTTAGAGGCTTTGTGTATTACTGTGGATTGGGTATTGTTGTTGATGTTATTAGACTCCGTTGATCTTACATTTATTATATCTTGTTATACGTTTGAAATTTATCTGTGCCAGCTATATTGTGTTTTATTTTACAAGAAAAGAGAGTGGTCTCTGGTCCTCAGTGGACTTGAGATACCCATCACGACCAAGCCCTAGTTTGGGTCGGACAGGATACAACCAATCCAATATCCATTTATTAAACGAAACAGTACTGCACTTTCATCAATCTTCTTACTTACTCAATTCACTATTCTCCAAAGTGTTCCCACTAATAGCCAGGCACCTGAGTAGCTCATAAAAGTCAGATAGAAGTCTTACAGTATCCCAAATCACAAAAATATTATCCAAAGGTCAAATTGCAAAAACAAAGTCACTCTTAAGATTACACTTGGTCCTTACATCCACCAGTCACTTAGATACACATCTTACAACCATACACATACTACAAATCAACCATAATTAAAATTTAAAAAAACGTACTCAAGTTGTCTTTCATTTACCATAACATGCAAACACATAGCATATTGTAATTCACCTTTGCATCACTACAAGTACCTAACACCATTTTTAAGAATTCATAACAATATTCGTTCTATGTTAATTTTGGCCTCTATTCATTGAATGTTTAGTTTTGACCATTCCATGTTAAAAGGTACCAATTGGGGAAAGCCTATCCCAATTGAGATGGTTAAGATATCAATTAGACTCTACCTGATACCAATTAAACTCAACTTAGGGAGACAACATTGAGAGGGAACAAAAGGAAAGAAGAAAGTGAAATTGATTCTTAGATATCTTCTGAAAGACTGTTAACCTTGGCTCTAATACCATCCTTTTTATGACCTAACCCACCAGATCATGTTGGGAAACTACCTACACCTGCCCCATATAAGAGAATCCTAAGTATCCCACTACTCAACCAATGCAGAAGTTACTATAATATTCACTTAATCAAGGCCATCCATCATATTAATAACAACTCAATATTTCAACTATGATTATTAAATCTTATTTGTTCCATAACTCATTTTAATACATTTGACATCTAAAGTAAATATGAACAACTACAAATAACTCCCTAGAACTTAAACTAAACTAGTACAAAAGAGCACTAGACAAGGAGTAGGGACATCCATGACACAACATCCATGCAGAATATAGATGACATGAGTTGCTATTGAGTGATCAATATCGCTACTATACAAACTCCAACTAACCTACACTGAGGCTATACCCCCTAATGGAGTTATAATAAGTGTAGATTTATTATAACGACACATACTGGTAAGAATTATCGGCTGACCAAGGTTTAAAAAAATAACACCACAACCAAAATAGGGAGAAATCATAACATCAAGTAAGGTTTTGATTCGAAATCCTCATTTAGACAATCCCCAATAACTCATTTTAGTATCTCTATAACCTATATGTTATTAAACATTTTTGTATATCTTTGTCTTTTTGATTACCCTTCCCAGCTTATACTTCCTCTACTCTTATCTACCTTTTTCTTAGAATATATACACCTTTTAATCTACCTCTGCCTAAATCCTCTCATTACTCATCATAAGAAGACATTATAATACCATAAATTATGAACTGAGAAGTCTACTAATCATATACTATCCTAATTAGTTATCTCAAGGAACTATAGATTCTCACCTCCAACCCGATCTACACAAGGGACCCTCTTGTAACGCCCTAAGTTTTTGGTCCTTGAAAAATATTTGGAATTTTATCCTCACTGTCCTAACTACAGCTCCCTTGATAAGTTGTAGGGAGTCATGATGGGTCGTAGGGACTCAGTTGTGACTTAATTAAAACAAGTGGCTTATTATTCTGCTGTGAGTATGAGTGGCTCTCAAATAGTCATCAAGACTTCTTACGGATCGTAAGGACCAAGCCGTAAGGTGTCCAAGAAGTTTTTTCCGAAATAATATTTTATTATGACTTGAGGCCACGAGTCATAAAGACTCGTGATGAGTCGTTAAGTTCAAATAGTAGGGTATCCAGTATGTTATACTAAAAAATTATTGTATTGAGTATAAGAAGTCATTACGAGTCATTAAGAAAATTTAGGAGTTGGTGGTATAAATCATAGTCAGACCATTATAGGGCCTTGGTAGTTCTTTCTTAGTTACAAATCCTTGTGATGAGTTGTAATATGTCTATACAAGTTGTATAATGACTCATAGTCACTTGCAATAATTTTTTAGTCTCTTTATTAAGGGCACTTTGGACATTTCCCTCTACCCCAATTGTAACCCACGACCTAAAACCCTATTGGGGATCCTATTAGCATTGTTAACTACCTAAAACACTTTTTAAAGCTGTCTAAAATTCTCTCAAGCAGTCATACTTAGGGTTTCCAAGAATTGGGTCAAGTAGAGTTTCAAGGGTTGAATTCTCTCAGTAATCTTGGGTATTCTAGGCATGTTACTCTTCCCTAATTGTTAATTTATAAATACCATATGTTTTAAAGTATTTTATGAGATAGTTATGTTAGTTTGAAAACAAGGGTTGAGAGTTTGAATGCTTGTCATTGAACAATGTTTTCCCATGGCTTACATATGATTATTCATTCTTTAATTATGGTTTTTAACTTGTGGGTGAATGGGTATGGTGAATGAACTAGGAAATTGTGATTTTCCCAAAACTTATGACTTTTGAAGTAGTTATGACCCCAACACCATATTGTGAAACTGATTTTTTTAATTATGAGAAATGTGAGAATTTGTAAAATTAAACCAAGGGGGGTTGTGAATTCTCCCAAGGGATGATAATTGTTTTTGCACATTGTTGTTACTTTGCAAGTGTAGTTAGTATGATCATTCCAACAATGTATGCCTTAATGTGTAATGTGGTTCAATGAATGAAAATATGTGATAAGTGTTTTAAATTGGGATTTAATAAAGGTTGTGTAGTTGAGTTATGAAAGTGGAGGTCTCGAGGGACCAACACTGGAAATTGCAGTTACCGATGCAATGGTCTATATGATTGGGAGGTTTGAGTCTCCCTTATCATTATTATTATCATCATATAATTGGGAGGTTTGAGTCCCCCATATCTTATTTCAAGATTTGGTGGTTATGTCACCTTGATATGAAGGGAGGTTTGAGTCCCCCATATCTTATTTCATGATTTGGTGCTTATGTCACCTTGATATGAAGGGAGGTTTGAGTCCTCAATAGTGCATATGTATACACTTTGGTTCATGCGTCTACACACACTGAGGCCATACTAGTTGGGGGATAGCTGGGCCTATATAGTCCATGGGTACCTTTGTATGTTATGACATATGAGCTACACAACATATGCTAAAGTTTTTAATGAGCATATTAAGCCTTGTTCCCTATCCCGACATGTGATATATATATATACACATTTGATTATGTGCATTGGTTTTGAATGTTTTGAATTGTTGATCATGGCATTATTTTAATCCTTATCCCTGAGTTTCATGCTAGCATTCTAATCACTAACCTTCTTCAAATGTTGTATCTCCATGCGATGTAGGAAATGACCATACTTCTACTTTTCCTGCTCAGTGATTGGGATTTATGGATCATCTCATGAGTTAACATTGAAGTGGTAATCTTCCATACTTCGGAAGTCTACATTTCATATTTTGGTCTCTTACATCTCAAACTATTTAAATGAGTTTTTGGCTATAGTCGGAGGCATATCCTGACTCATTATTGATACTTAATTTTGGTACTTTGTCTAGAAAGCTTTATTTGGATTACTATGGATATTAGGCAATGTTTGTCGGTTGTTTGGCCGATCGTCGATCATTGGTGATAGACATGTTTTAAAATTTCTTTCAATTCATCTTATTATATGTTTAGAATTTATTCGACATTAAGGATATTTTATTGTTTGGTTAGGTGCGAAGGGGTGGTCTTCGATCCATAAAGGACTTGAGATGCCCGTCACGAGCCCCTGGTTCGGGTTGTGATAGAGATGGTATCAAAGCCTATGTATGGTGTAATTGGGTGTCCAATAAAGCCATGTTAAGTAGATTCTCATTTATGGGTGTGTAGCGCACTATACTTATAAAGGAGAGGCTATGAAACATTTAGGAATATTTCCCTTTTCTTGTTGTTCTACTTTTAAGCTATAGAGTCTAAGGTATTGAATCTCTCTAATCCATATTTGTTCGCCTTTCATATTATTCCTCTAATAAGATTTGATAACCATAGTAACTCTTCTATCCCATTTGAGGATAATATGTATGGAGCTCATCCAACTCCAAGAGTTCAGACTCGGTCTAGGGCCGCTTCTTTCGATTGCCCTAGTGGAATTCCAATGGTTCCCCCTATCTTTCCTCAGGTACTTTAGACTGGTGCATCTAATGCTAAGTCTCGTTAGTTGATTCATTTGCTTAGCCAATTGGTGGCCTCTAAGACTAAGGGTTTTGCTATTATTACTCCATTATTTGAGGCCACTATAGTTGGCAAATTCATGAGGTTGAGTACTATTTTCACTGGTTCTATGATTGAGAAAGATCCTCAAAATTTCATTGATGAGATAGAAAAGATCTTTACTATGATGCATGCTTCTAAAGTGGAAGGGGTAGAGTTTGTTACTTATTAGTTGAAACATGTAGCATTCTAATGGTATGAAGAATGGGAATAGTCTAGGGGTGACGATGCTGAGTCTACTTATTGGGATAATTTCTCTAGTTCTTTCCTTGATCACTTCTTTTCTTAGAAGTTGAGGGAGGCAAAGGATAAGGAGTTCATAAACTTAAAACAAGTCAGGATGTCAGTAAATAAGTATGCCTTGAAGTTTCATCAACTGTCGCATTATGATCCTGAATTGGTGCCTAGCATGAGGACTAGAATAAGAAATTTTAACTCTGGGTGGGCCCGTGAGTTAATCTTGGAGAGCAAGGCTACCTTATTGAATAAGGATATAGATATCTTTAAGCTTGTGGTGTATATCCAACAAGTGGAAGAAGAAAAGAAGAAGCAAGCAGAGATGAGTGAGAGGCTGAGTAAGAAGTTTTTCTATGCAAATTGAAAAAGAGATCAACATCAGAGTGGTAGAAATGGTATAAAATAGTTTAAGAATAAGTGGGGCAATTCTGGTTCCTACTCTATGGATAATGCTCTTTACCTGAAGCCATCGGCTGATCGTCGTTCTTAGTATGATAGTGGGTTTAGAGCACCAGAGGCCCAGTCCTAGGCTAGTAGGTCTCAGTCAACTCCATCGTATCCTTTTTGTAGATTTTGTGGTTAGGTGCACAATGGTATTTGTAAAGAAGAAAGGAACAAGTGCTTTAAATGTGGTCAAATTGGTAAGGGATTTTCCTTCTAAGGTTTCTTCTGGGGAAAATAAAGCTCCTATTGCCACTTCATTAGCTCCCACACCAAAAGGTTCTACTTTTGCTTCTACCTCTGGTACAAGTCAGAACCATTTGTATGCTCTTGCCACTCACCAAGATTTTGAGGCGTCCCCTGATGTTGTTACTGTACACTCAAAATATTTTCTCATGATGTATATTATCTACTTAATCTTGGGTCTACACTCTCTTACGTGATCCCTTATATGGCTATCCATTTTGGTTTTGATCCTGAATGTATTTTGAACCTTTTTTCTGTGTCCATCCCAGTGGGTGACTCCATTATGGATAAAAGAGTCTATAGGGGTTGTGTGATGTCGTTCTATGGTAGGGAGACTTTGGTATATTTGAAAGAGTTGGACATGCTAGACTTTGATATGATTTTGGGGATGGATTGATTACATTCATGCTATGCATCTCTTGACTGTCGGACCCCTAGGGTTAGTTTCCATTTCCCTAATGATCCAGTGATCGAATGGTAAGGTAGTTCCCTAGTACCTAAGGGGAGGTTCATCTCATATCTTAGGGCACAGAAATTGGTTTCTAAAGGGTGCCTCTATCACTTAGTGCATGTAATGAATTCTAGATTCGAAGGTCCTTTTTTGCAGACTATCCCTATGGTCTGTGAGGTTCATGATGTGTTTTTTGATGATCTTCCTAGTGTTCCTCCTGATAGGGAAATAAATTTTGGGATTGATCTTCTTACAGATACACGTTCTATTTCTATCCCTCCTTATAGAATGGCTCTGACTGAGTTGAAAAAACTTAAGGTGCAGTTTAAAGATCTCTTTGACAAGGATTTTATATGCCCTACTATTTCTCAGTGGGGTGCTCATGTTCTTTTAATGCGAAAGAAAGATGGTTCCCTTTGAATGTGTGTTGACTAGCATCAATTGAATAAGGTGACTGAGAAGAATAAGTATCCTCTTCCGGGGATTGATGATCCGTTCGATCAATTTTCTGGTGCTAAGTTCTTTTTTAAGATTGGTCTTTGGTCTAGGTACCATAAGTTAATAATTAGGGAGACAGATATCCCAAAAACTGTCTTCCAAACCCGGTATGGCGAAACACCATAATCTTTCACCCTAACAAAATTTCAAGAGTTTTGGACACTCTGGTCAAGGTACGACTCAAAGGCACCAATCATACCATAAGATAAGATTTGGGATACCTCTGTCGTATACTAGGCAATGAGTTTTGGTTAGGAATCTACCCAAGGTACGACTTTACATTATACTAGTTGTATGGTAAGATATGAGGTATGCGATGCCAAGTCGTATGACGCTTATTGGCTTGCCTAGTTGAATCTGTCTAAGATATGGTTTGTGGGTACTTTTTGTACCCTAAGATATGACTTAGACCTATATATTCATATGATGCTCAGTATAGGGGATTGATAACGCTCAACTTACACTTCAATTTAGTGCAAGGCAGTCGTCATCAATATATTTACCCAACTTTGGAGTCGGGTTCGAATCCATAGGGAATAATGTTAATGGCGATTAAACTAGTTTGAAACTAAAGATACAAGTTAAATTCAAACAAATTATACAAAAAGATAAAATGGGTTTTTTTTATGATCAACAAATAATTGTTGGTCACTTTAGTTTCAGTGTTTGTAATCAAGAGTTTATGAAATAACCAGAATTATGTTCACTAGGGCTTCCGGTACATGATAGATTCTAAAAGTGGTTTAAGATTCTCGCGGTGGGTAGGATAACATGCTATCTTTATCGATGTTATGCTTAAATGTCTCTCGACCTACTTAAGCGTTTAATTCCCTAATCCTCTCGGACTTAGGAAATTTCTATTTACTGCCCAAATTTTACCTCAGGTTAACCAACTTTGATTCAACGCTGATTATTAAATAAAGTATTTTTGAGTCCCTATTGATAATTCAGTTCTTACTATATTTGATTTCTTTCTCAAGCAAATCAAAGCAGGTGTGTCTACTGTTTGCAACCAACAGACGTTAATTAAATCTTTAGAATTATCAAGAAATCCTACCACCTATTGAATCTTGAATACTTAGCACCTTATCAAGACCTAACCCTAGATCCCATAATTCAGGTTAATGGAGTTTAGCCACTCATGATGCAATAAAAAAGTACACAAGTTGAATTTATAGTTGGGAAGATTAACTTACAACGATGATGAAAATCAAGAAGTGTAACTTGAACTGAATCTTAATACAAAACTCCCAAAATATTGACGACAATCTTCTCTCAACAATAATGTTCTGGAGCGTATTGGAACTCGAGAGAGAGAGAAATCGTGCACAACGTATATTGCAAGATATGTCTAAGATTTCTCCCCTCCCTTTAATGAAACCCGCAAAGCTGCTATTTATAGTTGTAACTTAAAGGAAATTTGTCCCTTAGATGACTCAAACTCTTAAGGAAAATCTAGACTTGTCTTTAAATACTTAGGCTAATTAAGGAAATAAAATCACAGGTTACAGCTTTTTCTCAGAATAGATGACGACATGTGTGATGCCTTATTAGGGTTCTGGCGCCTTATCAGGAATGTCTTCAGTTCTTCTTTAATTTTAACATTCTCTGCTTTAGGCTGACGGCAAAACTTGACGGTTTATCAGAACTTTGATAATTTATCAATAATGTCGTCACAGATTCCACCTGAAGTCCATTCTCTGTCTAAGGCTGATGACACTCTTGATAACTTATCAAATTTATGATGGCATATCAGGGGATGTCATCACACTTCTGCTCCAACTTCATCACACTGCCTCCAATTGACAATGGACCTGATAACTTATCACCAAGTTGACGACTTATCACAAAAGTCGTCAACTGCTCTTCTACAATTTCTTGGCTATTTGTTCCATATTCACCTCTTTTTGTCCTTATTGTCTTTGGTTCTCTTGTATCTTGCCTTTCACTGCAATATCAAGGAAATATCATCAAAAACAACGATAGTTACTTAAGAACTTACAATTATTCTGAGTTAAAAGTCTTAAATATGCTAACAAAATGCTAGCACAACAGGGATCTTGGTGAGGTCTAGGGTACAAGTTAGGGTACCACTCGTACCCTAGGGTACGACTAAGGAGTTGGATCGTACCCTCCTAGGACTTGGTTTTCAACTTTTAAATTGAGGGAAGTCCAAGCATTTTCTACCTCAAACCCTTATGTACCACCATTATATAACCCTTGGTGGCCTCTCATAACACACTTTGAAGAATATACACACTTTAAAATACTCTCTCAAACTCACTCTTTGAGATTGGAAGCTAGGGTTTCTACAAGTGTTCTGAAAAAGGCTCAAGAGTCAAGTTTTTCTCTAAAATCTTTTTTGTATAATGCATATACTCCTTCCCTCATTATAATTTCCAACTAAAGGCATGCTTTAATATGTTTTATACATTGACTGATGAATCATAAATAGCGGTTTTGGAAGCATATGTTGAGGGTTTTGGTGCATATTGTTAGGTATTGGTTTCAATTGTGTTTTCACATGTTTTGGTGATGGTGTAAGCTTATGGGTGCATTTTGGTTATGGTTTAACAAATGGGTCATAGGTAGCCCTTATTTTGATGGTTTATGCTTGGGGTTTGGTCTTGGTAAAGGTATGCCCTCAATATGATTGATAAAATGACTAAGAGAATGTTTTTACTTTATTATTGAACTTTCATTTGAGCTATTGCATGCTGTGGGATACACAGGAATCCCCCAAGTAAATAAAATGATAGAATTGGTTTGAATGTTGAATATCTTATGGGGGTACAAGGGAATCCCCCAAGTAAGCTTAATAGTGATGTACTTGCGGGGTATATAGGAATCCTCCAAATAACCTAAATAATGCAATAAATGGGGTACATAGGAATCCCCTAAGGTTGGCTAAGGACATTGCTTGCAAGCTATAGTTGGCATGGCAATACCACTAATGATAGCCTTGGTTAATAATAAATAGAATTGATGGTTTAATTGTGTGGAAATGGCTTTAATTAGGCAATAATAGCGGGGTGTGATAACTAATTGTGAAGGTGTGAGTCCAATAGACAGACACTGAAAGCTCATGTTTGCCGACATGAAGATTGGGCATGGCAACTATATACTTGTGGGGTACACTAAAATCCTCTAATACTTGTATATATGTATCATCGAGAGTAAAGGGTACACAGGAATCCGCTACTATGGTATCTCCAATTTGTGCGGCTACACATATCGGTGCTCGTTCAAGGGGTTACACTGGACCTATATAGCCTGTGGGTAGTTCTAGAATAATTAAGCTACACATAACTAGGTTAATGGTTTTAAAGGCATGCTAAAACCAATTCCCGTTCCTGGCATGGATTTTATAATATATATATATGTATATGTATATATATATATATATGTATGGTTGGTAGTGCATATGGATGGTTTTCTTGGTTTTAAAGGTTTGCATTATTTTATCCTTATCCTGAGTGCATGCTAGTGTTCACCCACTAACCCATCTTTAGACGATTGTATCCCCATACTATGTAGGAACCGTCCATTCTACTCCTCCTGCTCATTGATCAAATTCGGGAACAGTCAGTGTTGGATTGAAGTGGTGAGCTTCCATAGTTTGAAAGACGTCCATTTCATGTCATGGATTACTTTACACATATTAGTCTTTTCATAGACTTGGTTTTTGGCTATGGATGGAGGCACATCGCGACTGGTACTCTTTGGTTTTGGTTTAAAGGCTTTGTATGGAAAAATGTGGATTTAGGTATGTATTGACAATATTATATATATATATATATTAGGTTATCATTTTTGTTAACGTTCATAGTTTTTGTATGGTTAGTGGTTTTTGTTTTTGGATAGTTGACTTGGTTGGATTGGCCTCGAATACAAGATTATCCTAAAGTCATTACATGGTAATTATGTTATCTTGATATATGTTTAAAGTTTATTCGACACAAAGTATATGTGTTGGTTGGTTGGGTTTGGTATCAGGGGTGGTCTCCGATGTTGGACTTGAGATTGCCCATTATGACAAGGCCTTAGTTCAGATCATGTCAATTTGGTATCAAAGCCTAGGTTTCGGTGTCATAGGGTTTTCACAAATCCGTGTCGAGTAAAGTCTTTCTTTAGGTTTGTTGTGCACCACACTTATAATCAGGAGGCTACGAGGCATTTAAGAATGTTTCACTTTTTTGTTGTTCTATCTTTGAGCTATGAAGTCTGTTATCTTGAACTCTTACCTAAATCTATTTTGGTTTACTTTACAAATCATGTCCTCTCAATGACCTAAAGTTCATGAAAACTCACCTGTCTCACTGATGGACTACATAGATGGATATGGTCTAACTCATGGGACACAAATCCGATCAAGGGTTACAACTTCTAGTTTTCCCCGTGGAGTCCCACTGGTCTCCACTAACCCTATTTCAAAAGGTGGCACTCATTCTCAATTACCTCAAGAAGATTTTACCAATGTTGAGTTTCATCATTCTATTAATCTATTAACCTAGATAGTGACAACTCTGTCATGCCCGTTTGATCCTATTGGTATGGAGGAGAATAAGTAAGGCCGGGAAATAGGCAGAGAGAGAGGTCTTGGTTTTCTGGACAAAGGAGAGGCCAACATTATGGTGGTAAGTGGTCTAAGAAAAAGAGTTGGGTTAGTCCTAACTCTTGTTCTATGACTAGTCCTCCATACTCGAAGTCATTAGGAGGAAAGAATTTTCAAATTGGTATTGCTTCTAAGGCACAAGGTGCCCAACCTTGAGCCAGTGAGGCCCAATCCGTACCATCCTATCCTCCTTATAGATTTTATGGTTGGTCGCATCGTGGTTGTTGCAAGGAAAAAAGGAATTGTTTTTGTAATTATGGTTAGTTAGGTCATAAGCAACAGGAGTGTCCAATAATGATTGCCGTTTGGGAAAATAGGAAACCGACTACCATTTCTCTAGCTCTTGAACCAAGGGGTACTGCTTTAAGCTCCAATATTAGTTGGGATCATCTCAATGACTTTACTATCCCTCGGTAGTCTGAAACATCTTCTGATTCTGACACTGGTAAATTAAAAAAACTTTTTTTCATGATGTGTGTATGGTATGCTTGGTTTGGGGTCTCTTCTCTCTCTTTCTAACCCCATTTGTGGTTGTGTATTTTGGTTTTAGTCCCATGGTTGTTTCATATACTTTTCTTTCTATTTCTACCCCTATAAGTGACTCTGCAATTGCTAAAAGAGTCTATGGGGGTGTGTGGTATCTGTTGGTCTTGGTGGAGTAGTTTGACTCTAATATGGTGGATTTTAATGTCATCAAGGGATGGATTGATTACACTCGTGATATGCATTATTAGATTGTCGGATTTGTAAGGTTGTTATTAGACTCCATGGTGAGTCAGTTATGGAATGGGAGGATGGTTTCACTATCTAACTATTAAGGAAAAGGTTACATTATATCTTAGAACTCAGAGATTGGTCTCCAAGAGGTGTCTCTACCATTTGGTCTGGGTTAAGGGTTCTAACTCAGAAGCTCTTTCTTTGCATTCAGTTTTAATGATGCATAAATTTATTGGGGTTTTTTCTTATGACCCTCGTGGTGTCTTTCCAATGAGGAGGTTGAGTTTGGGATTGGTCTTGTTTTGAACACTTGTCCAATTTCTATTCTTTCTTTATAGAATGGTTAAGATTGAGTTAAAGAAGCATAAGAGGAATAGATTCCCTAGGAATAAATAGGTTGTCGATGGGTGAAAATGGAATTTTAGGGTGTCCTCCTTGTGGGGTGGACCATATGTGTATGTTCTATATGGGGTACTTTGGTAGTAGTACATGGTGGTTGATAGATACTTGGCTTGAACCTAGATTCTTGATCTAAGTAAAGGAAGTACGTTAGCTTGAGAGTAACAATGTGAGATCTATAGGGGTAAATTAGTAGGTTGGACGAGGTGTGTTGAAAGAATAAGGTGAATGGCTTGAGGAATGCAATGGTGGGGATGTTGTCACTTACAAGTCAAGGGTCAAGGTTGAACGGATGGATTGGGGTTCTAGTCACTGGATGGGCTAGAGCATAGAGTTTGTATGACTACTGGGCTCTAGGTAGCTTTTGGTTGGATGAGGTTTTAGTTATAAGAGGACCAAGAGTCCCTAGTGTACATCCTTGGTCATCCATTTGAAATGGAGTGTGGTGCTTATATGGGTCATGAGATAAACTTTGAGGGTTAATCTTAAATTTTCTTTTAGAGGTGGACTCTAAGGGAAGGTTGAGTTGCATATTCTTTTGATTCTCTTCTATTTCAGTTAAAAGATTACTCCAGTAGTGTTGCATGTATTTTTATAACGCTTATACCTAAGGTTCGTATTCCGCATTTGCCTTGTTACATGGATATGAGTCTTGACCTTATGTTACCTTACCTATGGTATATGCGATTGTGTTCCTTTTAGTGTCTAGTCCTAATGACTTCTTTTATGGTATAGTTATGTCAGGATAGTCCTTCATTATGGTCTAGGTGGTTTCTATGAAGTACTTAGTGCCTATGATGTCGTGTCTTGCTTCGGGGGTCTCGCTTTGGGTGGCATGGATAATTCTTGTACTTTATTTCCTTAATGACCCTTCTTGTGTTGGGATAGTAGTGGCTTGGGAAGCATGGTGATGTTTGAAATGATGAATGTAGAAGTCCCTAAATAGGGGATATTTTGGGTGACTACTAGAATTAAGGTTTTTAGGTGTAAGGTAAGGGTATTGTCATGAGAAATAGTTAGGAGGTAAGTAAGTGGTGGAAACCTTTTGTGAAAATTATAGAGGGTGCTAGATCTTCGGAAGGATAGATCATACCACGGGCATATAAGAGGTAGGCTTGAATGTTGTGTTTGGTATATATACCAATAGTTGTGTTGGGTACCTAAAAAGCTTGGTGAGGGGCTTGATGTTTGGCTATAGTGATGGAAGCAAAATAATGTTTTGGGTGGATAAAGCGAAAGAGTCTCATGGACTAAGTTAACTCCTCTTGCTTTAGATAGGTTGTAACATGGAAGTGGTGTATATCTAGACTCAAGCTCTCGTAGTAATGTATCTTTGGGAAATTTTAAGTTGAATTAGACTTGCTCTCTAGCATGAGTTCCATCCATGCAGAATTCCATGTGTTTGTGTTGGGGTAAAGAGTGGGTGGTCTTTCATTGGTTGGTTCCTTTGGGTGCTATTGGTATCTCAGATTCTTTGTTCCTTAAGGAGGTCCCGATGAGGATCTAGGATCGGTATGTTTGTTGGTTGAGAAAAAAAGGTATGGCTTCGATGAAGGTTCTATGGTGGAGCCAAAAGTCTGAGAAAGCCATTTAGGATGTGGAAGAGGACATGGAGTCCAAGTATCTATGTTGGTCTTCATTCTGGAAACTCATACATAAGGTATGTATTCATCGTCACTTCTTGGTTTTCTAAATTGGCTAAAGAAAAGCAATGGTTTCTTTCACATCTATGTTTTCTAACTTAATTAGAGGTCGAAATGGAAGTGTTGGAGTGTAAATCATTCTTGGGGTATGTGATGATCTTCTTATCTTGAATTATGTCTTTGTCTTTTACTTTAGTTGAAGAGAAGGTTTGATGGGTGTTGCCTATGCTTTTTCTCGACCTTACTCTTCATTCGAGGATGAATGATCCTAGTGGGGGAGTATGAAACACCCTAAACTTTGACTCTCATAAAATTTTATGAGTTTTGGACACTCTGGGAAAGGTACAAATCAAGGGTACCAATCGTATGCCTCTATTATATACTGGTAGTGGGTTTTGGTTGGGTTTCTGCCCAAGGTACGACTCAACATTATACTAGTCATATGGTAAGATACGAGGTGTATGATTCCAAGTTGTTTGAGGCTTATTGGCTTGCCTAGTTAAATCTGTCCAAGCTACGATTTGTGGGTACTTTTCATACCCTAAGATATAACTTAGACCTAGTGGTCATATGATGGTCATTATAGGGGATTGTGGTGGGGTCTAGGGTATGAGTTAGGGTTCCACTCATACCTAGGGTACGACTAAGAGGGTTAGGTCGTACCCTCCTAGGACTTGGTTTTCAACTTTTAAGATGAGGGTAGTCTGAATATTTCCCACCTCAAACCCTTATGCCCCCTGTTATATAATCCTTGGTGGACTCTCATAACACACTTCAAAGAATAGAAATACTTCAAAATACTCTCTCAAACTCACTCTTGGAGATTGGAAGCTAGGGTTTCTACAAGTGTTCTTCAAAGGGCTCAAGAGTCAAGTTTTTCTCCGAAATCTTCTTGTATAAGGCATGTACTCCTTCCCTCATTGTTATTTCCAACTAAAGGCATGATTTAATGTCTTTCAAACATTGACTTATGAATCATAAATAGTAGTTTTGGAAACATATGTTGACGGTTTTGGTGCATATTACTGGGTATTAGTTTAAATTGTGTTTTCACATGTTTTAGTGATGGTTTACATTTGTGGGTGATTATTGGTTGTGGTTTAACAAATAGGTAATGAGTAACCCTTATTTTGATGGTTTATGCTTGGGGTTTTGGTCTTGGTTAAGGTATGCCCTCAACATGTTTGATAAAATGCCTAAGAGAATGTTTTTACTTTATTATTGAACTTTCATGGGAACTATTGCATGGTATAATTTAGTAATGGAACCCTAAATGGATTTGGATGGTTTTGCATGGTCTAAGTGGTTTGAATTGTATAAATGGTTTAAAGGTTTTGGAATGGTTTTAAATAGTATGAATAGTTTGGAGTGGTTAAATGGTAAAGACTTGATGTCTATGGAATTGATTTTGAATGAAAACCTTGTGGGGTACAAGGGAATCCCCCAAGTGAATAAAATGATGTAATTGGTTTGAATGTTGAATATCTTGTGGGGTACAAAGGAATCCCCAAAGTAAGCTTGATAATAATGTACTTGCGGGGTACATGGGAATCCACCAAATAAACTAAATAATATAACCAATGGGGTACATGGGAATCCCCTAAGGTTGGCTAAGGACATTTCTTGCAAGCTATAGTCGGTATGACTATGCCACTAATGATAGCCTTGGTTAATAATAAATAGAATTGATGGTCTGATTATATGGTAATGGTTTTAATTGGGCAATAATGGTGGGGTGTGATAGCTAATCGTGAAGCTGTGAGTCTAATGGACGAACACTAGAAACTCATATTTGCCAACATGAGGATTGGGCATGGCGACCCTACACTTGAAGGGTATAAGGGAATCCTCTACTCCTATGGTATCTTCGGTTTATGCGGCTACATGTATCGAGTCCCGTTCAAGGGGTTACACTAGACCTATATAGCTTGTAGGTTGTTCTATGATGGTTAAGCCACACATACCTAGGTTAATAGTTTTAAAGGCATGCTAAACCCGATCCCCTTTCCCGGCATGGATTATATAATATATATGTATATGTATATATAGGTATGGTTTTGAATGCATATGGATGGTTTACTTGGTTTTAAAGGTTGGCATTATTTTATCCTTATCTTGAGTGCATGCCAGTGTTCATCCACTAACCTATCTTTGGGCGGCTGTATCCCCACGCGATGTAGGAATCTGCCATACTACTCCTCCTTCTCATTAATCGAATTTGGGAAAAGTTGGTGTTGGATTAAAGTGGTGAGCTTTCATAGTTTGTAGGACATTCATTCCATGTCATGGATTACTTTAGATTTATTCATCTTTTTATAGACTTGGTTTTTGGCTATGGTTGGGGGCATCTACCAACTAAGAATCAACATTTGTCATTGTCTTTATTAATGATATTTTGGTGTATTCTAAGAGCTTGGTGGATCATGCCAATCACCTCTACCTTGTGTTGTAGACTTTAAAAGATCAATATTTGTATGCAAAGTTTTATAAGTGTGAGTTTTGGAAAAATGTTGTGAGTTATTTAGGTCATGTAGTTTCTGGTGAAGGGATCATGGTATGTCCACATAAGGTTGTGGTGTTTAAGAAGTGGCCTAGACCCATGACTCAAACCAACATTCGAAGCTTCTTGGGTTTAGCCAGTTATTATAAAAGGTTTATGGACAGTTTCTCTTTTATGCTGCTCCATTGACTAAGTTAACTCAGAAGATGGTGAAATTCTTATGGTCAAAGGTAGTTTTGAGAAGCTAAAGAAAAAGTTGACTTTGGCTCCAGTCTTGACTCTTCCTGAAGGCTCTGATGGTTTTATTGTCTATTATGACTTATCCTGGGTGGGATTGGGTTGTGTATTGATGCAATATGGAAAGATAGTTGCATGTGTTTCTAGACAGTTGAAAGTTCATGAAAAGAATTATCCAGCTCATGATTTGGAATTGTTAGCTATGGTGTTTGCACTAAAAATCTAGCGGTGTTATTTGTATGGGGTCCATGTTGATATTTATTTTGATCGTAAAAGCCTACAATATGTGTTCACCTAGAAAGAATTAAATATTAGGCAAAGAAAATGGGCTGAGTTGCTCAAGGGCTATGACATGAGTCTTCACTATCATTCTGGTAAAGCTAACGTGGTTGCTGATTCTCTTAGCAGGTTGTCCATAGGGATATTTTCTCATATGCATGAGGAGAAACGGTATTTGGTGAAGGATATTCACCATTTGGATAATCTCTAAGTTCATCTCTTAGATTCTGAGGATGGTGGCATGATTGTTCAAGTGGTGGCAAAGTCATCTTTTAGTGCTGCAGTGAAGAAGAAGAACGTGTTGGATCCTATCTTGATGCAGATCAAGGATGATGTAGGTACGCAGAAGGGGATAATTTTTTAGATCAGTGGTGATAGTATCTTGAGTTACCAAGATAGATTATGTGTTCCCGATGTTGATGGGTTGCGAGGAAGAATTTTGGCCAAAGCTCATGAGTTGCGTGATGCTATTCATCCTGGTTTGAAAAAAATGTATCATGATCTTAAGGAGATTTATTGGTGGAATAACATGAAGCGGGATGTGGCCTATTTTGTGGCTAAGTACATGGAGTGCTATTAATTAAAGATGGAGCACTTGAGGCCCGATGATTTGTCTCAAGAGATTAAATTACAGATGTGGAAATAAGAGGTAATTAATATGGATTTTTTTATCGTTCTTCTGTGGTCTCGCCAGCAATTTGATTCAATTTGGGTTATCATGGATAGGATAACTAAGTCTGCTCTCTTCTTGCGCATGAGGACTAAATTCTCTTTTGAGGATTATGCCAAGTTGTTCATTGAGAAAATTGTGAAATTTCATGGTACTCCAGTTTCCATCATATCTGATCGGGGTACCCAATTCTCATCTCATTTTTTAAGATCATTCCATCAAGATTTAAGGACTAAGGTAGACCTTAGCACCGCTTTCTACCCATAGATGAATGGGCAAGTAGAAAGGATAATTCGGCTTTGGAAGATATGCTTCGGGCTTTTGTGTTTGATTATGGTAGTACTTGGGTCGACCACTTGCCTCTCGTAGAATTTTCTTACAACAATAGTTATCGCTCTAGCATTGGTATGGCTCTATTTGAGGCCTTATATTGAAGGAGGTGTAGGTCTCCTATTAGATGGTTTAAAATTTGTGAGAAAAATTTGTTTTCCCCTAACTTAGTTTACTAAGCCATAGAGAAGGTGAAGATAATTCGAGATAGACTTAAGGTAGGCCAAAGTCGCCAAAATTCCTAAGCAAATATGAGGCGAAGGAAGTTAGAGTTCATTATTGGTCATTAGGTGTTCTTGAAGGTGTCTTCCATTAAGGGAGTGATGTGGTTTGTTAAGAAGGGAAAGCTCAAACCTCATTATATTGGTTCACATTTGGTTTTGAAGAGGGTTGGTAAGGTTGCATAGGAATTGGAGTTGCCTCCTCTTTTCAGCTCTGTTCATCCGGTGTTTCATGTCTCAATGTTGAGAAAATACGTGGGTGATCCTTTGATGGTTGTTCTTTTGGAGAAAGTGGGTATTTTGGATTCCTTATCCTACGAAAAGGTCCCAGTTGAGATTTTGGATCGGCAAGTCTATCGTTTACAAAAGAAGTACGTGACTTCGGTGAAGATTCATTGGAGGAACCAAAAGGTTGAGGAAGCTACTTGGGAAGCCAAAGATGACATGAAGTCCAAATATCCATTCTTGTTACCTGTTCCAAATAACCGTGGTTGAGGTATGTGTGTTCATTAATATCTTTGTTTTCTGTCTTTGTTAATGGTAAGAGTAGAGGCATGTGGAGTCAAATTGTGATAATAAATGCCTTGTCCTATCATTCGAGGAAGAATGATCCTGGGGGGAGAATGTAACGCCCCGAGTTTTTGGTCCTTGAAAAATTTCTACAATTTTATTTTTCATTAAGGGCACTTGCGATAATTTTTTATTCTTTTCATTAAGGGCACTTTGGATATTTCCTCTCTACCCCAATTGTAACCCATGACCTAAAACCCTATTGGGGATCCTATTAGAATTCTTAACTCCCTAATACACTTTCAAAAGCTCTCTAAAATTCTTTCAAGCATCCATTCTTGGGGTTTCCAAGACTTGGGTCAAGGAAAGCTTCAAGGGTTGTATTCTCTCTATAATCTTGGATATTTTAGGCATGTTACTCTTTCATCATTGTTAATTTATAAAGAGAATATGTTTAAAAGTATTGTTCATGAGATAGTTATGTTGGTTTGAAAACAAGGGTTGAGGGTTTTGAATATTTGTCATTGAATAATGTTTTCCCACGGCTTACATATAATTATTCATGCTTTATGGTTTTGAACTTGTGGGTGCATAGGTATGATGAATGAACTAGGGAATTGTGATTTTCCCAAAACTTGTGAGTCTTGAAGTTGTTATGACCCCAACCCCATATTGTGAAACTAGTTTTTTTAATTATGAGAAATGTGGGAATTTGTAAAATTTAACTAAGGGGGTTGTGAATTCTTCCAACTGATATAACTGTTTTGGCATGTTGTTGTTACCTTGCAAGTGTTGTTGGTATGACGATACCAACAATGTATGCCTTAATGTGTAATGTGGTTCGATGAATGGGAATGTGCGACAAATATTTTAAATTGGGCTTTAATAAGGGTTGTGTGGCTGAGTCGTGAAAGTTGAGATTTCAAGGGACCAACATTAGAAACTGCGATTGTCGATGCGGGGGTATATATAACCAGGAGGTTTGAATCCCCCTTATTATTATTATTATTATTATCATATGATTGGGAGATTTGAGTTCCCCATATCTTATTTGATGATTTGGTGCTTGTGTCACCTTGATATGCAGGGAGGTTCGAGTCTCCTATAGTGCATATGTATACCCTCTGGTTCGTGCGCCACATGCACAGGGCCCTACCAACTGGGGGAGAGTTAGGCCCATATAGCCTGTGGGTGCCTTTGTATGTTATGACGGTTAATCTACACAATCCATGCTAATGTTTTTAATGAGCATGTTAAGCTTTGTTTCCTGTCTCGATATGTGATATATATATATATATGTATATGCATTTGATCATGTGCATTGGTTCTGAATGTTTTGAATTGTTGATAATGGCATTATTTTAATCCTTATCCCTAAGTTTCATGCTAGCGTTCCAACAGTTAACCGTCTTCAGATGTTGTATCCCCATGCAATGCAAGAACTGAACATACTTCTACTTCTCTTGCTCAGTGATTGGGATTTTGGGATCATCTCGTGAGTTGACATTAAATTGGTGATCTTCCACACTTCGAAAGTCTACATTTCATGTTTTGGTTTCTTATTTCTCAGACTGTTTAAACTAGTTTTTGGCTATAGTCGAGGGCATATCCCGACATGATATCGATATTCAATTATGGTACTTTATCTAAAAGGATTTGTTTGAATTACTGTGGATATTGGGCGATGTTAGTCGATTGTTTGGCCAATTTACCATCGTTGGTGATAGACATATTTTAAACTCTCTTCGAATTCATCTTGTTATTTGGTCGGAATTCATCCAAAATCAGGGATATTATGTTGTTTGGTTAGGTGCAAAGGGGTGGTTCTGGTCCACATGGGACTTTGGATGCCCGTTACGACTAGGTCCTGATTCAGGTCATGACAACCCTTACAACCGTAAATTCTTCTACACTGTTTACACTACATAAATATATTCGAACACATACATATATATATATATAAATGGTAATATATTCAGGTGCACAGGAATGAGTGAAAGTATGCAAGATGTGTGCATCATATTTCCTTATCCCTTTTCATCCTATTTCCTTATCCCTTTTCATCAATCTCCTCAGCATTATCAAAATCGTATTAATACGGGTATCGTACTACCCATATCACAATATATCATATTTATACCAACATGGTACCCAATCTATATAATAATATATCATATATGTACTATCATGGTACCCAACCCATATCACAATATTTTATGTCCTTACCGGTGTGGTACCTGATTTATATCACAATGCATATAAATGTGTGGATACAATCAATCAATCATATGTCATGAGAGGAGACAATCACAACTATTTGATTCATGAACAAGAACAAGCCAAAAAAGTCTAACTATCATAGTAAAATGATAGCTTATTTTAATCAGAGACCTTAATATATACATATGTACTTACAACCACCATATATCATACACCCCTACGATGTTGCCATAACCTAAGTTTATGCCATTACCATTTTCTCTCTATCGACAATCCAATTTCATATTTTTCACAGTATTGTCTAATCTTCACTAACCACTTCGAATGGAAAGTCTTTTTCTTTAACTTAGAACATTCACTCATTTATGTCCACTCATCATTCACAATAGCCATTTTTACTAATTACCAAACCCAACTTTCCATACTTCACTATTTAACCCCGTTTGTTAGTGCAATTCATACTGTTATGAATTTTAGAAGTCATCATGTTTCCTTAATTTCCCCCTTTTCTATCTCTCAATAACTCGTGTAACTTTTCACTATACTGAAGACCCAAAAGATTTTAAGCTATCCATATTTTCCCTACTATTCTTTCATCTCTTATCATAGTTAAAATATAAAGATAATGTATAGTAACACAACATATTTTAGCCTAACTAAATTTATAAACATGTTCATCCATCCAATCTTCATGCTCGAAGGCCTAATGTATGAAATTCTCAACATTTTTACTATAGTTAGTGCATCTAGCCCAAGTCTAATTGCTAGAAAGAAAATTATAACGTACCTCTTAGGAAAAACATACTGATACAACAAAGAGTAAGTTATTTCGCACATGCTAAATGTATTCACATATCGGGTTCCCTATGGGTGTTCCTTGAAATTTCTCTCATAAACCCCAATCTTTGAAATTCCATGGACAGGATCATAGGATTATTCAGAGTACTTTTGGAGGAATGGAACGACCATACAAAATAAAAGAAAGGGGTTTTAAAAATGCCTCCCTTGGGCTGTAGATTATTTCTGCTGCAGTGTTTTTTTACCACTATATCTGTATTGCTATAGTAGTTACCCAACCACTGTAGCAGTTATTGATAGTCTAGCCCAGTCCATTATTGGGTTTTTTGGCCCAATTTTCTTAGGCCTCAGTTTTTCTCCCTGCTTTAATTTTTTTCCCAAGTCTATTTAATTCTATTTCTTATCATACATTATTTTTAACTCATTTTTGCACGTAACAATGGTTTGGGTCATTGCATCTAACTATGAACTTTCTTAGCCCATTTCTACCATGTATGGTTGTTTTATATCACAACTTCTCATTCTATGTATTTGGCATATACATGACCATGTATCAGTTATGCAATATGTTTCTTTGGTTGTTTGCCTATATATTTGCTTTTCTTTTATTTTTATACTGTATATCCATGTATATTATTGTATATTTTCTATATATTACTATAAATCGGCCTTATTCGTTGTAGTTTTAATCCACTTTAAGACCTTGGAATGGGGATCTAACTCAACGGAATGGGGCTTGACCCCAGATAAAATGCGAGAAATGAATAAATAAAATATGGACTTGTTGTCATATGCACCAATAAAATGATAAAGATTAGTATATGTTAAGGGAGGGATAATGTAACGACCCTTTCTATCATTATGGTAAAGTCTAGGGTGCCAAATTCAGATTAAGGTTTACTCCGAATAAAGAGTTAAAAATTTCAAGCTATGCTACTCTTGGAAAACATCCAATCATGGTATGGTCCAGGGTATTCTGGTAAGGGATTAGTGGTTGATTTTATTGTTTGGTGTTATTTTATGATAGCTATGATGTTTTGAAATCTATAGAAACTTTTAAAGAAAATTTGAGTTAGTAAAACTATCAATATCAGATTTGATATTGAGGGGATAGTTTGGAATGTTAATATGTGGAAGTGTGTTGTAAAAAGGGCAAGTTACAGGGGTTTACAAACTTTTGACCTTAGACTAGGGTTTTATAAAGGGAGGTAGACTGCTACCACTAGCTTGCTTTAGCTGGAATATTTTCACTATAGCGGGAGTCATAGTAGGTCAATCCCACCATGGCATGTGAATCCCATTACAGTGATGCCTCTATAGTGTAAATTATCCCGCTACAGTGGGATATCTTTGATTAATGCAAGAAATAACTCAAAAACGTTGTTTTCATTTCATATTAGTCCAAGGTCTAGAAGAGGCAATATTGGGTGATTTTTACTATTTTTCCACCAATTTACTTTGTTGAAGTTAGCAAATCCATTCCACGTGCTAACATAATTTTCGATAATTAATCCCAAGAATCACTAGTCTTTGCATTTACAGAGGCTTTGTACTTGAACTCAGTGAATTTACTAGTGTAATTAGGTGAATTAGGTGGAAAATCCTTAGATTTGGGTTAAGGGTTGTTAAATTATGATTGCATGCTCAGGGTTTATTGTTATAAACATTAAATTGGTAGAATTATGGTGGAAAAATTATAGAAAACCCTAGAATAGGGGGAATGATCATGAATTTTACCTTGGTGTTAAGGGATTAGGCTGTAATCCTTGAATGTTAGGTCATCAACTAAATTCTTATTACATTATTATTTTTATACCTCAACC